>NW_028253372.1:0-33098 GCF_964263255.1 Lissotriton vulgaris
CTCTCAGGGGCCTAGGCTGTACCAATAGGTCATTTGAGGAAGATCTCCCAGAGTGTTTGAAGAAAGTAGAACATCAGTGAACAGGATTTCATGGGTGGGCCTGAAGCTCATGGGAGTTTCCCCTGCCCCTGTGCCATGGTGTTAATTGTTGGGGAGTGACCCTAAGGAAAGTTCTGGTCTTCCAGCCCAGTGTGGTGGAAGTGGCTCAGAGGAGCACAAGCCTGGTCTTCGTAGTCTGGGTTTTTTTTTTCTTAGGAACACCAGGTGAGGGAGCCTAGCATGTCCGTATGGAGCGTCCTTGTAGGGAGATCTCCCAGTGTGGAGAGAACGTGGAGCGCCTGTAAGCAGGGCTCTAGTAGTTCTGTTATCTGGCAGTACCGCTCCAGTTGGGAGGGTGCAGAAGTCCAGATGGAGGGGTGCGAGCGGGATAGATTCCCCAGTGGAGTAACAAGTGGGTCAGGGGCCAACCAGAAGGGTTGTGTCACCAAAGAGTGACCAGGGTGATGCCACGTCTGTCCTGAGTGTCAGGCAGACTTGTACACGACACATTAGTTATGTGTCACCCTCAAGGAAGTCATGGTGCGCCAGGCATCTGACCAAAGGGGTACGTACCTCGGTTGAGGAGCCAGTAGCCGGTGTGTCCGGATCTGGACGTAAGGGCAACTGTACGTAGTGTCCTGAAGTTACAAGAAGGAACTCCTGCCTGAAGGGAAGGAACCGGGTAAGCTGTATGGGGGATTGACCTGCAGTGGTTGCCTTGCTGCTGAAGGAGGAGTGAATTCGAATCCCAGGTGGTAGACCAGTTAAGGGAGCTGTGACTCTGTCATGACCAGCCTGGTGTCCTGTAGGCACCGCACTGAGCCGCGTCTGCCTTCGGCCGCGCAGCCTATGCCGCTCGCCGTCCCCGTCTCGACGCGGTCCGCGAGCCGCCGCCTGCGCCGCATCTGGCAACCCGCAAAGTGCAACGCCTCACTACACCGTTCTTGTGCTGGTCTGACCGTGGTCACTGCTGCTGAGGGAGTAAAGGTCCCGAACTGGTGGGAGAGTTGTGTTCTGGAGGGTGCTTCAGAAGTAGAGGTAGGGTGGGGCATTCTTGCCCGTGACCTCCGGTCAGCCTGAGGGTGCAGACCCTAGGTTGAAGGATCAGTGGTAGTTTGGAACTACACTGAGAAAGGGAGTGGAGAATGGCTCTTGTAGGCCAGGGGTTACTACCCCCACTCTGTGGATTGGCAGGGACCAGTGGTATCTGGGTGGCCTAGGGCCTGGTCCTAGCCGTGGACAACTAAGGAGTAACAGTGGGGTAGCCTAGTTGGGCCTGTTTTTTTTAGTATGTGCTTGTCTTATGGATCACCGTGGCGTAGAACCGGAGGGTGTCCCTGCAGTGCGGGCCCGTGTCCGTGTTCTATCCCCCCAAGCAGGGAAGTCCATCACGGTGGTGATTGTTCTCCCCTGCGTTTTGGCTGGAAGGGGGTTGTGTTGGACTTGGCCCTTCTGGCAGGTTCACCCCTGAACTTTTTGCCTTGAATTATAGTGATTTCTGGTCTTTGCGCACTTTGACACTGTGGCGCAGTGTAAAGTGCGTGCTCTCCCTGAGTGCGTGGAGTGAGATTGGCCTGCCCTCCCATAGGAATGCATGGGGAATGTTTTTGTCCCTGGTAGTTCCTGATGCGTGAGGCGTGCATGCTCAAGTTTGGTATGTGCGAACTCGTGAGAGTGAATGCTGCGCAATGGTATGTGCGGCGTGTATGTGTCTTGTGCGGAAGCGCCACTTCTAGGAGTTGGCATATTAGTGTAAAATATGCCTGGCGTGTGATTGGCTGGAGCTGGCTGGGATGCCAGGCTCCAGGAAGTCTGTGTGGGTCTGCCCCGGTGGTGAATGGAGAGATTAGCATGCTGATGTGAGGGAGGGGCTGCGCCTGTGTCCTGAATGAGGCTGGGTTTCCCCCACACAATGCTGGCTCCGCCCCCTGTGGTGCGACTGATGACCCTAGCCTGCCTGATGAATGCAAGGGGTGGTTGAGACATCAACAGTGCTCACAGACCAGCTGCGACTGGTTCTGCCCCCACCCTGCACCTACAGACAAAAGAAAAGGTGTATAAAAGAGGGGCTGTGACCCCATGAAAATGCTCTTGTTCTTGTTGACACTTGAATCTGCCAGGGGCATGCTGCTGCTGGGGCCCAGGGGAAGGCTTGCCCTCCCTGGGCCCTGCCCAGCCCCTGGACTACTGAGGTCCTGGACTCCTGAAGGACTTTGCCGTTTTCCTGCGTGCCTAGCGCTTTCCTTTGGCCCCTAACGCCTGGGAGCGCTTTATTTGGGGCCTCTAGCGCTTGAGAGCGCTTTATTTCGTCCTAGCGCCTGGGAGCGCTTTTATGTCCTTTAGCGCTGGGAGCGCTTTATTTTCATTTGGGCCTTTGCTGAAACCCTAGACCAGGGGGAGCTTTATTGCCTGCTAGCGCCCGGAACGCTTTTCTCACCTTGGACCGGTGCCCACCCGGCAGTTCTCGCCCTCTGCTTCTTTCCCCGGGATTTGCCTCAGCAGCGCGACCAGAGCCGAGGAGGGAGGCTCGTCAGGAAGGCCGCTCTGCTATTGGCTGCCGAGTCAGCCCATGCCCAGAGAGAGAGAGGGGCAGGAAGTCTCTCCCAACACAGCCCGGAGCCGAGAAAGGAAGCCTATAAGCCGGTGAGTGGGGGGCCGGTGTCAAGAAGCAACGAGGAGGGCGTCGGGGCACTTTGCCGGTGCCCGCCCCTCCAGGCCCCCAAGCGTACCCCTTCCCTTGTCTGGACCGGCTGCGGTGTACGCATCTCACGCCAGATGCGTGAGATTTGGTAGGGTCCATTGCCGGTAATCGTACGGAGCGCACAGGAGCGTTCCAGAGGGCCCAGACTTCGAAAACACAGTACCTGGGCCCTAAAGATCAGAGAAGGGGTCATTGCCTTTTTGAGTCCCCAGGAGGGGGACTCCAGCAAAGAGGCTCACAGTTGTTTTCAGAGCCCTGAGAGGCTCAAAAGTGCTAGTTATTCAGGAGCCCTGAGAGGCTCCTACATTTCAAGGGGCATTTACTGATTTCGAGTCCCCAGAGGGGGGACTCCAACTTTTGTGCCACATTTCTCTTGAGTGCCCCCATTGTTGGCTAAGAGCCCAGAGAGGCTCTTGGGTGACATTGCATTTTTTTAGGGCCACGAGGCCCCCAGCCCACAGTTTGCCAGAGCCTGAGAGGCTCCAACGTTGTCCCCACCAGCATTGCTTTACAAATGCCCAGCACTTTGTGGGCAGTGTAGGAGAGTAGGGTCTGCTATCCTATGGTCACCCCAAAGTTTTGCTTTTTGCTTCACTGGTTTATGACTTAATATGGCTGTGGGCCTGCTAATCAGACCCACAGACTGCTGTGCTCTCTCTAAATTACAGCCAATGCACCCTAGGTGCATTACGAATTGGAACTGGTTCACCTTATTGGCCCCTGTAATAGTGTACCCTAGGTACCCAGGGCATAGGTGTTTCCAAGGCCTACCAGGGGCTGCAGCATGTATTGTGCCACCCCTGGCCTGGCCTCCATATTTGACACAACTGGCTGATCACTCAGCTGGGGTAAGTTGGTGTAATCACCTCTTACTTAGATATAGTATCCCTATATCTAACCTTAACTGGACACATATGTTCCTATCAGCCACTCCTATGGATGGCCTCATCAATCCTGGAGGCAGAGTGCTGGGAAATATGTGAGATGGGGCTCTAGCATGAGCTGAGCCTGTCTGCAGCTGTCGGGAACCACTCCCTTAGCTGTTCCGGGATATTGCCATACCATATACTCTTAAGTGCATTATAATCCTCGCGGTTATTTGCTATCTTTAGTTTGGCTTTATCAAAACATGTCGAGTAAGGTGTCATACGAATTGTAATACTATCCCCTCGACAGTTCTGTCGAGGGGTATAGCATTGCACCCTTCTAGAGGGACACGACATGTGTGTAGCCTTAACCCCGGTTAAAGTTAACCAGAGCCTCAGCATCACAAAATGGATGCTGCCACCACAGACACAAGTCTGACCTCCTGCTGCTGGGAGTCCTTCCAGCGAGGGAGGCTTGGACAAAGGGTTTCCTGCCTTGGGAGGTGCGAGCACCACCCCAGACAGGGTTTTGTGTATTGGTTAGGACAGGGCTGAATAGATTGAGACATGCCCGGGGCACACAAGGTGTCCCCGTGCATAAGCCAGTCCAAACCGGTCCTGGGACTTTCCAGACCCAGGCCTGGTGAGGAGCTGGACAAAGGACACGGGGTGTAACCGCCCCCCCTCCTGGTCCCACCCAGAGGAGGGACCTAGTAGGTGATCCACCCCTCAGATTGGGAATAAGAGTGGGAGCAGTGCCATTGCACAGGAGATCATCCTGAAATCAACTTTAAACAAAGAAGAAGACTGGAATTCGACATTCTGCTGCACAGAAGACTGAAGAGAATCTCCCTTGTGGCCTAGGAGTGGCCACCCTATGAAAGCAGGTACCAACCAGCGAATCGACGTCTGCTTTGTCGCTGCCTCCCGCCGGAGCCCGAGCCCAGAGCCTGACAAGACCCAGACTCCCAGACTTCTCACAGCCCTATCCACAGTCCCTGCAAAGAAGGGACCCGTGGAGGCACCGAGAGACGTGGGACGGGACCTCTTGGAAGACACTTGAAGAGCTGACTGCGCAGCATCAGAGGCATCCTCGGCATTGTGCTTTGGGGACTGAGAACCCCCACCACGGAGCAGCCCTTGCACTGAAGATCAGCCTCCCAGCATCTCCACGATCTGCGTGGGGCCCTTTTGCATTGTGCCACTCGACGCGCCATCCCGGCCACTAGCCACGTGGTCAGCGGCCATCTTGGCAACAAAACCGAAGAACTACACTGCGGGTCTGGTTGCTCCAGACTTGCCCTAGCTCCTGTAAAATGGAGCACCCGCTCTGACCTTGCTGGTCCGAGTGATAAGCCTGTTTTGACTCCTGCGTGGCTTGCATTAGCCAAGGCCTGTTTGCTCCGATCAAGTTGCCGACATCGCCAACAGTGAGAAGCCTACGTGGGACAGCTTGTGACCGACTCCTGGATGTCCTCAACCCCCGGTGTCCACGTGGCTGCAGAGAGAAGCTACACCTCAATGCCTGTTTGCACCCGACATCGCCTGGTTCCAATCTGGTTCCACAGTAGTCACTGGCTAGTGACTTTGAACATTGTCCCCTCTGCTTTCAGGTCTTCACATCTTCAGATCCCCCCTTGGATCCACCGGAACTCTTCACATCGAGCCGCCTGCAGCATCTTCAGCTCCAAGCACCATCGACCAGCGTGACGAAACCCGACACTACTTCGACCCTATGCACCCGCTTCCTGTTTGTGAGGTAACTCAGCTCCGCGGGTGCTCCTACACTGGTACACATCTCTAGGGCCTGTGTCTCAAGTTTCAGCTTTCTAGGTCACTCGGAAGGTTCCGAACTAACTAACCTTGTACTTTTTACGCACCATAGACTTTGCATTGGTGAGTGCGTGCACTTTAAACACTTCACCCGAGTCCCGCGGGCCTTTCCCGACTTAGTCACTGCTATTCCCGAACAGCTCCAGCAATTCCCAAGGCCCTAGGCCTGTTTCCTTCTAGATTGGTATCTCTTATACCACTTTCTTAGTATATCGTTTAGGTGGCCCCTAGGGCTCATCCATATTGTGCAACTTTTGTGTATTTTAAACTGTCTTGTGTTTAACGCTTGTGCTTCTGTGCTCATAAAGAGTCCAGTGGATACTTTTAGTTAATAAATCTATATATATTTTCAATATATATCTGTGTGGTGTCCTTTCATTTGGTATTCAAGGGGGTTGTGTATGGTAATACAGCTGGCTTCACATGCCTTTCAGAGTTTAGCCTAAGACTGCTTTGTCCACGTTACCACTAGGATAACTGGTCTATAAGGTTGACTTACAACCAATCATCATAAGGGTTGCTTGGCATGGTACAAAGTGATCACTAGAATTAGTGAGCATTATATACCAGGCCAACTTCTCACATTGGTGGCAGCGGTGGGATCTGAGCTTGCTGTTGTTTTACCATTACAATCTTTGAGATTATCATTTGAAAGATCATACAGGTACCTGCTAGGTACATATAAAACAAGACTAGTATACTTAAGTTCTACTGAACTTAGTTGTTGTAGAGGATAGGCAGTAGCACACCCTGACTACAACTACTAGATAGGTTTAGTAGGTAAACACCAGTGTAGGTAGATTGCAACATATCCACCCACACTAGAGCAATGTCTGGAGCAGAGGGTTCCACTGGGAATGTCTCTGTTGAGAGTGACCCTCCAAGGGCACCATCCAAATTTGCTATTTTTTCCTTTAAGGAATTATGACAGCTTTGTGTTTTAAGGGGTCTGAAGACAGGGCCTTCCCCTACTACATACCACCTTAGAGAGATCTTAGACCAGTCTGAGACTCTAAAGACCTCTAAGGCAGACCCCACAGGGAATGCTGAAGGAGGCCATCCTTCTGAGGATGACACTGCAGAAGCCCCTGTCCCCATAGTCCTGGTAGATGAGGAAGCCCCCATCACTGGAGCTCCTCAGACAGATGAGGAGGAGGAAGAGGAAGAAGAGACAGAAGGGGGGAGCAGTGAGTCTGATGATGACAGAAATAGTCAGGTACTGGTCAGTAGACTGAACCAGACTAACTTAAGCCTATTTGGGACTGAATCTGGAAACAACCCATTCAGACCCCTAGGTGGACTTAACCAGAAGCCTAGGAGGAGAAGGACTCACTCAGGTGACTCTAACAACTCCCATGCTTCTAGAGGTTCTCATGGTCACTCCAGAAGGGAGATGACTAGCCCTCAGAGAAGGGAACATGAGGCCAAAATGAGAGAGGCTGAATTGAGGATCCAGAGACAAGAGTTAGAGGTTGCCCTGGCCCAAGAGAAACTTGCTACAGCAAGCCAGCCTAGTGAGAGTGGGGTAATAGAACCCACTGGTGGCAGCAATATCCACAAGGATAAAGACAGGTCTTTTGATAACAGAAACCTGAGTAAGATTGTGCCCCCCTACAAGCTGGGGATGATATCCACAAATGGATGACTGCATTTGAGAGAGCCTGCAGAGTACAGCAGATCCCTCAGGAGCAGTGGGCAGCAATCTTGTGGCTCTCCTTTGAAGGTAGAGGCCGAGACAGACTCCTCACAGTTAGTGATGGGGATTCTAGAAACTACCTGGTCCTGAAAAGTGCTCTAATTGATGGGTTAGGCTTAACCACTGAACAGTACAGGTTAATGTCCAGAGATACCCAGAAGACACAGACTCAGGACTGGTCTGAATTTGTCGAGTGTGCCACTAAGGCTCTGGAGGGATGGTTGCTGGGAAGCAAGGTTACAGACTATGAAGGATTGTATAATTTGCTGATGAGAGAACAAATTTTAAATAATTGTCAGAACCAGCAGTTGCATCAACATTTGGTTGACTCAGATTTGACCTCTCCCCAAGAATTGGGAAAGAGGGCAGATAAATGGGTTAGAACCAGAGTTAAGCAAAAGAACCAGAACCAGAACCAGGGTGGTGACCAGAAGAAAACAGACCAGAAGGGTGGGGAGCAGAAAACTAAAGACCAGAAGTCTTCAACAGGGCCCCAAATTAATGCAGAGGGTGGGACCCAAACTTCTAAGAAGAAGAAGAAAGAAGGTCAAAGAAAACCCTGGTGTAGTACTTGTAAAAACACCTCTCACTGGACAAGTGAGTGTAAAAAGGGTGGAGCCCCCAGCACTGCAGCCCCTAAGGCACCTGCACCCACTAGTACAGCTAGCAGTGCTGGTCCACAAACCAAGGGGGTAGTGGGTATCACCTTGGGAACTGAAGGAGATTCTGACCTAGTCAGAACCCTTACACAGGCTGTTCTGATTTGTGAAGGGGACATAGACTTGACCCCTGACATAAGTCCCAGTAACCTGGGCAAATACAGACAGACACCTTTGATTAATAACAAAGTGGCTCAAGCTTACAGGGACACATGTGCCAGTGTCACTATGGTGACACCTAACTTTGTGGACCCTGGACAATACATGCCAGGTGATAATTACATGGTGACCAATGCCAGCAATGTCACTACTACACATAGTGTGGCAGTTGTTAACTTTTCCTGGGGAGGGGTAACTGGCCTAAAAAGAGTTGTGGTTAGTGCTGATCTCCCAGTTGAATGTTTGTTGGGCAATGACCCGGAGAGCTCTCTATGGTCAGAAGTTGAGTACAGGACTCACGCAGAGATGTTAGGGATATCATCACATGTCCTTGCTGTGACCAGGTCACAGGCCAAACAGTGCCTCTCTGAACCTCAGGTCTTGGATCCTGGAACAATATACCAAGTACCTTCCAAGAAGAAGAACAGGAGGGTTAAGGCTGTGACTTCCCTACTGCCTGCAAGTGAGGATCAAGCTTCACAGGAAGCTGGTCTTGAGACCCCTGAAGGAACTGTCTCTGAAGAACTTGAACCTGACCAGGTTGAGTTTCTGGGGATAGGGGGACCTTCTAGGGCAGACTTGGGGCAGGCTCATTTAACCTGTACTTCTCTTGAACCCCTCAGATAGCAGGCTGCTGCTGAGGCTGCTGGGAATGCTCAAGGTGCCCATAAAGTTTATTGGGATGAAGGACTCCTTTACACAGAGGGTAGAGACCCCAAGCCTGGTGCAACCAGGAGGTTGGTTATACCTCTGCAATTTAGGGGTTTCCTTCTCACCTTGGCCCATGATATTCCTTTAGCAGGACACTTAGGCCAGAATAAGACCTGGGAAAGGCTTGTCCCTCACTTTCACTGGCCTCACATGTCTGAAGACACCAAGGAGTTTTGTCGCTCCTGTGAAACCTGCCAAGCCAGTGGTAAAGCAGGTAGCACCACAAAGGCCCCCCTGATACCACTACCTGTGGTGGGGGTTCCCCTTGAAAGAGTGGGGATTGATATTGTAGGTCCAATGGATCCCCCTACAGCATATGGGCACAGATTCATACTGGTGGTGGTGGACCATGCCACCAGGTACCCAGAGGCAATTCCACTTAGGATCACAACAGCTCCTGTTGTGGCCAGGGCCTTACTTGGAGTTTTCTCCAGAGTGGGGTTTCCTAAGGAGGTAATATCTGACAGAGGTGCCAACTTCATGTCAGGATATTTGACAGCTATGTGGAAGGAATGTGGTGTCAACTACAAGTTCACCACTCCTTACCATCCACAATGTAATGGGCTTGTTGAAAGATTTAACAAGACCCTAAAGGGTATGATCAAAGGATTACCTGAAAAGTTCAGGCGGAGATGGGACATCCTTCTACCCTGCCTTTTGTTTGCTTACAGAGAGGTCCCTCAAAAGGGGGTTGGCTTCAGCCCCTTTGAACTGTTATTTGGGCACCCTGTAAGAGGACCCCTATGTCTAGTGAAGGAAGGATGGGAGTTACTGTTAGGAATCAGGTAGTCCCTTGTTTATGATCATGCCTTGTGATCACATGACCGGGAAGTAGGATAAAAGGTGGTCCTACCTTTAGCTCGATGCTTGATATCTGCCAGTGTTTGGATTTCTACCCTGGTTGTTGGCTGTCGTTTTGCTGCTGGATCGAGTTCTTTCCTGCTGATTGAATCCCTCATTCCTTTTGGGCTGTGTCCCTCCCTCTTCTCACGGGCTCGTGAGAAGATTGCCGTTTTGTCCCTTCCTTGAACTGTCCACCCCCGTCTTAGTTAGAAGGGTGTCCTGGGTTCCCCTCCCGTCCCGTTTTATTTTTCATTTTTCTGCCTTCTTGTTAGAATTCTTTTTGTACGTGTGTCCGGGGGCCCCCGCTCACACGAGTGTTGCACTGGGACATTTCTCTCGTCAGAGAAAGCAACGCGGAGTTAAAACGGAGCGCCGGCGTTTCCAGCGCGTCTTCGCTGGCGCCGCTCTCCGCTTCGTTTTTAGCGGAAGTGACGTTTTAGTTCACTCCGCGAAGGCAGCGCTGGGTTTTGATTGAGACTCGGCTTGACTTGTAATTGGGTCCGCTGTTTTCTGTAGAAGAAACGAAGGGGTTTTTTAGGCGGTGTCCTTTTTTCCCCTTATTGGCCATTATTCTTTTGTTTATTTTTCTTTGGCTTAGCGACGACAGCGTCCTCTCCTCCCCTGCAAGTTACCTTACCATTATTGCAGGAACTGGAGTGCTGTGCCTATGTAAACTGAACTCCTATTCTTTACGAAGCAAAGCCTGCACAGTAAAGCGGTAAGAGGGGATTGACTGTTTTCCAAGGCATGATCAAGGAGGGTTGGTGGTTTATTTGTCAGCATTGATATATGAAGGGATTGTTTTGTTTTTCCTATTACAGTTTGGGTGCAGAAGCGTAAAGCAGGAGGGAGCTGTCTTCTTTTCGTCGCCAAGGGTGGAAGACTTGGTGTCTTTTCAACATTACCACCCTCTTTTCGGGTCCCCTGGTGCCCACATAGTGTTTTGACCTGTGGGGGTCCACGGGGCTGGTAAAGGGGATTGGTGCATGCTACGTCCCTGCAGTGCTTGGGCCAGTGGGAATCTAACAGAATATCAAGCCCACGTTATAATAGCACTGCCCGGACTAGCATGGATGACGATGGGAATGCCCTGGGAGGGGGAACGGGTACTCCTACTATGCAGGATATTATGGGAGCGGTACATACACTCCAGGCTCAGATGCAGGAGCTGCAGCAGGAGAACGTAGGGCTAAAGCAGGAACTGGTGGCCGTTAGAGCAAGGGAACAGGCCTCTAGCAGGGGAACGGCTCCGGTGTTACAACCAGCTACCTTTCAGTATACAGGTGGGGCCGGAGCAAGTACAGCTAGTGGTAGTAACCCCATAGCGGTGACAGTGACGACTCCCGTGGCAGTTCCTTTGGCCCCCCCTGAGAGATTTTCAGGAGAACCTGATAAGTTTGGCACTTTTATGAACCAGTGTCAGCTGCACTTTATGTGCAGGACTAACGCCTTCCCCGATGACTCAGCTAAGATCGCTTTTATCCTGTCATACCTGGCTGGCAACGCGGCTCAATGGGCAATTCCTCTGGTAGAAAGCAACAATCGTGTGCTATATAATTATCAGGCATTTAAGGATTTAATGCGGGGTCTTTTTGCAAAGCATGCATTCATGCAGGCCAGCAATGCTGAGCTGTTAAAGCTGCGGCAGGGCAGGCAGGACTTATTGTCTTATATCGCCAACTTCAATCGATTGGTAGCCGAGACGCATTGGCCCATAGAGAAAAGAACATCTCTGTTTTATCAGGGTCTTTGTGAGGAGTTGAAAGATATCGTGTCACAAGTGGTTGATCCGCCTGAGGATTGCGCAGCATTTATCGATTTAGTAGTGAAATTGAATCACAGGGTAACGGAAAGGCGTGGAGAACGTAACCGGTTTCTGCCACCCCGTAGTAGTTATGTGAAACCAGAGGCAAAGGCGACGATGGAGAGTAGATCAGCCCCTGAACCCATGGACATTGGTGGAGTACGGGGACCCCTGACGTCAGAGGAAAAGAAAAGAAGAAGAGAGTTAAATCTGTGTCTGTATTGTGGACAGGGGGGCCACTTCGCACGTGATTGCCCTGTGAAACCCTCAGGGGTAGGGTTCGGTAAGAAGGTGGCGTGCATATATGTGGACCAAGGCTCAGGTGTGGACGGAATAGAGCAGTTTGAGGTGGTAGGGGCCCTAGATCAAGCTTCAAGGCATTTTGTGATTAGTGCCCATTTGCTGCTTCCAACACAGACACGCATTCCGGTGTCAGTATTGTTAGATTCCGGGGCGACCGGAAACTTTATAGACATCTCGATGGCTGAAAAGTTGATGGTTCCTTGTCGCCTGAAGGAACAGCCTGAACCAGTAAGGGCGATAGATGGGACAGAGTTGACATCAGGGTGTATTACAAAACAGACCGTTCCACTTGGTTTGTTGTGTGAGAACGGACACGTGGAAAGTGTGGTCTTTGATTTGATCGATGCCCCTTCATTTGGTTTGGTATTGGGGGTCCCGTGGCTGCAAAAGCATAACCCGAGGATTGATTGGGTTCAGAGATTGGTTACGTTGGACTCAGTACATTGCTTAAGGAATTGTTATGTGGTGGCAGCGGAACAGATCAACCCCTTGTCTTGTGCCCTGATTGAAAAGAGTGTTGTTCCTCCTCAGTATTCATCTTATGAGGATGTGTTTGACAAGGTGTGCGCTCAAGGTCTTCCTCCGCATAGGTCATACGACTGCAAGATCGATTTGATACCCGGAGCACCGTTGCCATGCAGTCGGGTTTATGCGTTGTCTGAGCCTGAGGAGGCTCATTTGAAAACTTATATAGATGAAATGTTGCTCTTGGGTTATATTCGTCATTCTACCTCGCCAGTGTCATCGGCTATATTTTTCATCCCGAAGAAAGAAGGCTCCTTGAGGGCATGTGTGGACTACAGAACGTTGAACTCGGCCACTGTTAAAACCGGTACCCTCTTCCCCTCATCTCCGTGTTGCTGGATCAGCTCCGCAAGGCGACGGTGTTCACCAAGTTAGACTTGCGGGGCGCATACCATCTGATAAGGGTTCGGCCAGGAGATGAGTGGAAGACGGCGTTTAAAACAAAGTACGGTTTGTTTGAATATACGGTTATGCCGTTTGGTTTGTGCAATGCGCCAGCGGCGTTTCAGTTTTTTATTAACAAAGTCCTAGGCCAGTATTTGGATCAGACAGTTATTGTCTATTTGGATGATATCCTAATATACTCTGAGAAGAAGATTGATCATACCAGGCATGTGACGCAGGTTTTGCAGTCATTAAAGGAACATCACTTATACGCTAAGTTGGAGAAGTGTCAGTTTGGGACCCCTGAGGTGGAGTTTTTAGGGTTTGTGATCTCTGCAGCAGGTATCCGAATGGACCCGAAAAAGATTCAGGCAATAGAGACATGGCCAGTACCGACTAATGTGAAGCAAATACAGGTGCTTTTGGGTTTCGCCAATTTCTACCGGCGATTTATACTGCATTTTTCTGACATTGTGGCCCCAATGACTCGCCTTTTGAGGAAGGGTGTTCTTTTTGATTGGACAGATGAGACTCAGGATGCCTTTCGTAAGTTGCTAAGACAGTTTGTTACTGCACCGGTATTGGTGCATCCTGATCCTGCCCTGCCATACTTTGTAGAAACCGACGCATCCTTGTGTGCTGTGGGTGGGGTTCTATCCCAGCGAGATGAGGCCACAGGCCATATGCATCCAATTGCGTTCTTTTCAAAAACCTTATTGCCAGCCGAACGCAATTATACGGTGGTGGAACGCGAGCTGCTGGCGGTCAAACTAGCGTTTGAGGAATGGCGCCATTATTTATGGGGGGCCAGACATGTTATTACGATCTACACCTGAGGAAATATAATTTTTGGTCAAGTTGTGTTCCCCAGCGAGAACCCCACCGTCTCCATGTACTAGCTTGCAGTGCATGTAATTTCCCTCCTGTGCCAGCTACGAAGACGCAAATACATTTGCGTCCATCTTTAACTTGTCCTCTTTCAGATCCGCCATGAACGGATTGAATATTCAGTTCCTATCTATGCCGTGCCACCGTCTTTTTGTGGTACACTTTGCACGTTTTTCAGCTCTGGCGAAAGTAGGCCCAGATTCTGCCATGAAGCCTTTTTCGAGTTCTCTCCTGTTTCCTGACTCCGAGGGCCGCAGCCCAGGCTACCTCTGTGCCAGTGGCCCCCACCTTACTTCTTGCGCGACTCCGGTGCATAGCCTAACCTCTGCCTGCCAAGACTGTATTCAACCTTCGAATTATCTGCTCCACTCCTCGAAAACACATTCCTGTCTCGTAGCTCAAGTAAACATCCTCCCAGCTACAGGAGCAGAGGGCCAGGCTCTTCTGTCTCCGTGCAAGTAATTCATAGACTCCGTTGCCATGGTAGGCCCATGCCCCCTCACCCCGCATGCCGACATGTAGACACATGTACACGCATTCATATTCAGAATAGGGTAGTCTATGTCTAGAGACCTTTTCCCTTCCAGATACTACTGTTCCTTAAACATATGATATCAGATACGATTTGGGACTAGGTTGATCTGACATCCCAGACTTATGTCTCCACTTATGTCTACACTTGTAGTGCTAAAAGTCAAGTCCCCTTCGCCCTCCAGTTACACGTCAGATCCACGTCAAACAGCTGCGCGCGCATCTCTGCCATATAATTATGCTGACACTGCAGGATTCTCTAGTGGTTCCGCCTACTTGTGACATCATGTTAAATGACGTATCCGGTGTACACCTTCATGCACGCCTATTGCCATGCCTCTTTTGTGACGTTTTCATGTTTTATCTCTCCTTTTTCAGCAGTCACGCCTACTATTACGCCTACTGTATGCTCATACATTGTAATGCATTGACTATATATATGCACTTTTGTAAACAATATGTGTTCTGTCTTCCCTTCCTGAACCCTGTGTGGTGAATGGAATGGTTATGCCACCTTGGCTCGAGCCAATAACCCAATTCCTTTTACAGGAATAAAACCCTTTTGAGTTAACCTCAATATCTCGGATTCTGCCTCTCATTTTTCTGAGTTATTCTTATTGATTATTGATAGCAAATTAAGTATAGGTAATCGATATTACCACAGTTCTGGCGCCCGAACAGGGACCCCTCCCCCACCCCACGCGCCGGTGGTGTGTTGCAGGCCTAGCCCCCTGCCCACAGCCGGACGGACACTTACGCGTACCCGCAGGATTTCCTGTATCTCCCTCAGGCCAACGGAGGTGACTGAGGCTGCGATCAACACCCAGACGAGGCGGTGAGGCGTGCGGAGGATCCCGACCTGAGCCTAGCTGAGAGAGCAAGATCCGTGGTATACCGAGGCCCGCCAGGTTCCGAAGTTTCCGAAGTATCTGCGTCGAGTCCGAATCCAGTCCGAGTCGAGTCCAGTCCAGAGTTTTCCGAGGCCTTCTGTTTCCGTGCTTCCTGGTGAGTACCGTTGCTAGGGACGCATCCTGACGTGCGCATTAGTTTGTGCCGGTCAAGTCGGGTTCGGGTACACGAACCTGTTCTGCACTGTTCAGCAGTGTATCTGTACTGTATAGCAGTACATCTAGTTTGCACCTGTAAAAGGTGTATCTGTGCCGTTTAGCGGTACATCCTGTTGCACTTGTCACTGTTATCGATTAATGTGGTTTGTTTTTGAAATGTTTTAATGTGTCATTCAAATGTCGTGGTATGAGTGAATGTTCGATTTTCATTGTTGTGCTTAAACGTGTCTTATGTATAGCATGTTAGTGTCCACATCTGAGTAAGAACCTAGTAGCCAGATTTCAGAATGCCGTTGTTTTCCAAATTAAGACAAATAAAAACCCGTAAGGGGGTTCTAGAAGAAGCTGTTCCCATTCCACCTAGGGACACTCCAGGGTACTTTATGTACCATAAGCATGGCTTAGATGCTGTTTTATTTCTTGACTTATGGGTAGACTACACTAAAGAACTGTCAGAGAATCAGAGATGGCCCGCTGCTGGGACATGGGATGCGGATTGCATCATGAGAGTAGAGGAAGCGTTATGGAAAAAGAAAGCTAGACAGTCACAGAAAGATGCCATCGAGTTATGGCGTAAAGAGTCGCACAGGCGCACAGAAAAAGCTCATAGATTAGAAGAGAAGAGTAAGGAGGACCCCGAAAAGGTCCGAGAAAACGCATTAGTTGAGGAAGGTATCAGAGTGAAGTTAGAACAAGTAGACAGACAGCGAAATACGCTTATGAATGGCATGTTCCCCATCTTGTCAAAGGGCCTGCCCAAGGCCTCTCCAGAAATACCGAAGGACCTACCACCCCCATTGCTCCCGACTAAAACACATCCGAGGACAGCAAAGGACGTTTTCCTTTCTTCCTACTTAGACGATGTTGTTCCCACCTATGTTAATACCCCAGCTCCATTGCCCCCCGCGCCTGCGCCTAACGGTCTGAATCCTTATGGCCTTTCTCCCCGACAAGCTACTCCTCCCCCGAATCCTCCTGCTCCTGGTCTTCCAGTTCTCCCTCCACCTCCTCCTACTTCCCTTGATACAGACCCTTTCGGAGCCGGTGCCTCAGGAGGCGCGTCCGGAGGGGCAGGTTACCGGACCCCACCACCAAACCCTCGCCTGAGTCTTAGAGAGGTGTCACAACAGCGTACACCCAAAACAGATATTACAATTTATGGAGATCGCCTTGAAGATTGTAGATATGACCCGGTACCTGGTAAAAAGAATGACATAGAAATGTTACTCGCATCAGTACGTTTACGTCGAGTCACGAACTTCCTAATGACACTACCTGGAATGACAGAACATATGGATCAAATATATAAGTTTGTGCAGACAGGAGTAGGGCCTGAATGCATTAAGGAGGCCATGGCCCATCAGAAAGTGGAAACTAAAGCCAAGTTATTACGGTTTCTTATAAACTGTTTTATTCGAGAAGCAGATAGGCCGGGTGCGAACCCGGCTGACCTGAAAGCACTCCATAGGTGGGGCCGACATATAGCCGATGGACAGCATGACAAGGAAGCCAGTATAGATAACATGTACCGAAGGATCAGAACTTCGATAACTAAGATGCATGAGCAAAGAAAGACCGAACCAGCAGTAGATTCAGACAAACAAGAATCCGACGAGGAGGAGGCAGAGGAAGAACCAGAAACACCAGTACAGGCACAAACACTAGTTCAAGAACAAATGCCAGTTAGAGACATGATAGCGTATGTAGGTAAAGGAAGACCGTTTAAAGATCCGGTGCGTCTAGTGCGCCCGGAATGTAAAAGAATATATCAGGAAGCCATGTGTAATCCTAAAACTCCCGAACACTTATTCCAAGCCACCGACCGAGTACTTCAAGAGCGCATGGGGTATCATGAACTTGATTCCATGGATGAACAAGAATTAGCCAGGTCAGCCGTGCAATGGGCTGACAGTTCTGAGAAATATGGTGATGATGTGCTAGCGCACACGTTTCTGAATTTGACACCGAGTGAACAGCGTTTAGCTGGTATGTACATGATACAGCATCTGCTCTTATTGTATAAAAGTCAACATTCTGATCCAGGACCCCTGCGCGATATACTAATTGAACTGGTCACGAACAGATGGAGAGGTCTAAGTACTGACCTGATTAAAGTAATTCTAGAACACCGCCACAAGTATAATACATTCTTAAATCCGCAGGTTACCCCAGTACCCGTTATGGAGCGAAAGACCATGTATTACATGGATAGACAGAATCCGTTGCGAGAAGTGCACCCCGTGCAGAACGCAGACCACACGCTCAGACGCGTGTTTGTGTATACTCCTGTAACTAAAATCGAATTATTGGAAATGAAGAAACTAGTACCCAGTCACGATAAAGATCCTGCAGGTTTCCACCGTGAAATAAAGGATATGTTATTAATGGGCGATTACACTTATCCCGACCTTATGAAAATATTGAAAGTATTGTTGCCTCCAGGCATATACGAGAAACTGAAAGAAAAAGAATGGGAGGTGGGTAATGCAAAGATTGATTGGGCTGCATTACAAGATGAAGAGAATACCCGAGTGCCAGGCCTAGGGCTTGGGGATAAAGTTAAAGCATTACCAGGTTTATTAATACAGGTGTTGCCACGTTTATTGAGTACGAAAAAGGAAGATTGGGGTGCAATTTCAGCATGCAAACAGAAACCTGATGAAGACACTAGTGATTTTTACACACGATTTGAGAAATGTTTTGGTATTAACAGTGGTTTGAAACCGAGTAGCGAGTCATATCCACATCTTTTTGTAACGAAAGTAGTCGAGAATTCTCTACCCCAGGTTAAGAATAGAGTACTGAAAGTAGAAAGCACTTGGCAAGCTAATACTCCTTCGCAAATGTTACAAATGTTACAGTATCACCAGAATAGACTCAGAGAAGAACAAGAACATGAACAGAGACGTATGAAAGATACGAAAATGAAAATGTTAGTTGCTCAGTCAGTTCCTGCTGATGGTCAGAAAAAGGGTGCGAACCAAGCTAGTAATGCGTCAGTTCCTGTAAAGGGTGTATGTAATTATTGTAAGCAGCCAGGTCATTATATAAATGAATGTCCCGTTCTGAAACATAATATTGCCACGGGCAAGACAAAAGAGAGACCGCGTCCTCCTAGACAAGATCAGACTTCACAACAAGTACCCCAGAATATACAGCAGATCGCACCAATGTCGGCTCCTTCACAGACAGTAGCGATACCTCAGCAACAGCCCATTACTGCAACACAAACCACGACACAGCAAATGTATCAGTATGCACAGAACGATTACCCTGATTACCAACGTTACACATGAGACAGCCTAGAGAGTGAATTCCGCTTGCCTCTTATTGAAGTTCCTGTAGATCAGAATGGTCCTTATGTACACAGTCAAGTTTTAGGGAAAGACAGAAAGTTTCTCATTGATACAGGGGCAAGCAGAACCACGATCAGTCACGATGAAGTACCAGGGGCACCCCTCTCAGGCTCACAGAACGTGTCCCTCGGATTTTCAGGAAAACCCATTATTAACGAAGTATCACAACCCCTCCCTCTTGCAGTAGGTCCTCTGACACGGACTACAGATTTATTGCTCACGAAATCATGTCCAGAAAATCTTTTAGGCATAAAAACACTGAAAGCTTTAGGAGCTATTATCTGTTGTTCTCCTGAGGGAGTACGATTATTTTTGCGAGATTTCAAAGGCCATTATGTATTGAGAGATATGGATCCCAGACTACAGAAAGTCCCTGCCCACCTGTGGGCGCAGGGCCCCACTGATGTAGGTTGCATGCACATAACCCCATATCGAGTCACACTCAAAGCAGGAGTGGTATTACCACGAATTCGACAATACAAGTTACCCCCGGATGCTGTAGTGGCTTTACTGAGAATCATTGACGAGCTCATCGCACAAGGAGTGGTCGTGGAAACGGACTCTAATGTGTGTAATTCTCCTATCATTCCTGTTCTTAAACGTACTGACCCAAATGCTCCCCCTGTTTATCGATTGGTTATTGATCTGCGCGAATTGAACAAATGCATTGTACCACAGTACCCTGTGGTCCCAGATATCTCTTCATTATTGACAGCTATTGATTCCGAAGCAGCGTTCTTTACTGTAATAGATCTCAAGAATGCTTTCTTCAGTGTTCCTATAGACCCGGAAAGCCAATTTTTGTTCGGATTCAGTTTAAATGGCCGATCTTTTAAATTTGCCCGTGCACCTCAAGGATTCACAGAAAGCCCCAGTATCTATAGTCAAGCACTGAAAAAACAACTCGACAGCATCCATATGCCAGTTCACACTGCTCTGCTTCAATATGTCGATGATCTGCTGATCACCGCTCGAAGCGAACCCGAATGCGAAAATGCATCCCTGATTGTTCTGAATTTCCTGGCCGACAAGGGGCACAAGGTGTCTCCTTCGAAGCTGCAATTCTGTGTTCAGCAAGTTGTGTACCTGGGTCACTTGCTGTCCAAAGTGGGGAGACAGCTCACACCTGATCGCATTCAGTTAATTGTAAACATGTCACCGCCCAGAACACTAAAGGAGGTACGGGCCTTTATAGGCCTCACCTCATACTGTAGACAATGGATTCCCCAATATGCATTTCTAGCCAAGCCACTCATTCAGTTAACGACACAGGGGGCAGCGACTACGTCTGTCCTCCCTTGGACTCAGGAACATACACAAGCTTTTGAAGACTTAAAGAAAGCCTTATGTCAAGCACCTGTTTTAGCAACACCATGTTACAGTAAGCCTTTTACACTTTTTGTCACAGAACGTGAAGGTACTGCTTTGTCAGTCCTCACTCAGGAACAAGCAGGTTCACACAAGCCTTGTGCTTATTTTTCCAGTACACTAGACCCAGTAGCACAAGCCCTTCCAGCATGTTTGAAATCAGTTGCAGCAACAGCTTTAGCAATTAGACAGAGTGATTCTATCGTGTTAGGACATCCATTGACAGTACAGGTTCCACATTCTGTAGAAGTCCTCTTGAATCGGACTCAAACCCAGCACCTGACTATCGCAAGATTGACAGGTTATGAATTGACATTGTTTCAGCCACACATTGAAATCAGACGCTGCAGTACATTGAATCCAGCCACGTTATTGCCATTAAATGGAGTAGATCCATTAGCACATGATTGCATTGAAGTTATCACTATCACAACAAAGCCTAGACAAGACTTAACAGATGTTCCGTTACCAGATCCAGACCTGACACTTTATGTGGATGGTTCATGTATGAGAACAAAGACAGGTGAATTAGTGGCAGCCTACGCCGTCACGACAGACACAGAAGTCATTGAAACAAACTGTATTGACACTTTATCAGCTCAAGCTGCAGAGCTTATTGCTCTGACACAAGCATGTATTCAAGCTAAGAATAAGAGAGTCAACATATATACTGATTCACGTTATGCATTCGGAGTCGTACACGACTTCGGAGTCCTCTGGCGAGAGAGAGGTTACTTAACTTCTCACGGTGCCAACATCCAACATGGTCCCCTCATTCAAGCTCTGTTAGATGCAATACATCTACCCACTGCAATCTCTATCATGAAATGTAAGGCACATACTAAGGTTACTGATGCCATTTCCCAGGGTAACGACCTGGCAGACCGAACAGCAAAGCAAACTGCTCAGAACCGAACTCATGTAACTGATCAGACACAAATAAGGGTTCCAGCACACTGCATGACAGTTAGGGATCCCGCACATGATGTAATCGACATACAGTCACATGCAACACCGGATGAAATTAAGGAATGGACTAAACTAGGAGGGGTCCAAACAGACCAGGGATGGATGACGAAGGGAAAATCTACATGGTTTCTCCCCGATTCTATGGTACAAGTCATCATTAATACAATACATAGTCCCGCACACCTTGGAGAGAAAGCTATGCTAGATAGTATTCAACACATATGGTCCAATAAAAACTTACGGGCAGCAGCCAAACAGAAAGTGCGTACTTGCATGATCTGTGGTCAGTTCAATCCAGGTAAAAGCATCCCCGTAGAGCAAGGTGGATTTCAGCCTCCCGATCACCCTTTTGAAGTCCTCCAGATGGATTATATCCAGATGGAACGCTGCCGAGGTTTTAAATATGTCCTCGTAGTCGTGTGTGCTCTTTCCCGATGGATAGAGGCATACCCAGTTCCCGATTATACTGCTCCGACTACTGCCAAGCAGTTAGTCCGTGAATACTTCCCGCGGTATGGTTTGCCCCGTATCGTGTACTCAGATAATGGTCAGCCGTTCTCATCCGCACTTGTAGAAAATATTACACTCCTGTTAGGTTACAAGTGGAAGTTCCATTGTGTCCGGCATCCCGAGGCAGCAGGTCTCGTGGAGCGTCATAATCAAACATTGAAAATCCGACTTTCCAAGATCTGTAGAGACAAAGGTATAGACTGGATAGTTGCCTTGCCGGTCGCCCTCTTCTATATGAGGATGGTGGCCCATTCCCGTTCTGGGCTATCTCCGTATGAAGTGGTCTTCGGTAGGCCACCGAATATGTGGGGGACGCCCATTCCACGTAAAATAACTGATGTTGATTGTCTTATGCTGACAGATTACCTTGCCTCCTTGATGTCTGCACTACAATCTTGTCGTTCACAGGTAGCTGCAGCCTTTCCCGATAACACCGAGACGAAGCCCCATGAGGTGGTACCTGGTGACTTTGTGTACGTCAGAAATTTCGACCGGAAGAGTCCGCTGGAGCCCCGCTGGCAGTCGCCGAAGTTGGTTCTGCTTACGACGAGGACCGCTGTAAAAATCGAGGGCAGGAAGGGGTGGCTGCATTCCAGCCACGTAAAGAAATACTTTGGACTTCCTTCGGACTTGGACACTAAGCCCTGCCCTCCTTCACAAACTGACACAAAACTCCCTTTGGTCGAGAAAACTGCTTCAGAACTTTACAGACAAAAATTACGATCTAGCAAGTCAGACAGTTTAATTGTTTAAGTCCTCCCCTAGGTGAATCGGTTAAATTAGTTTCTGACATGTATCCCCTAGATCGAGATAGAGAGAGAGATAGACAAAGACAACATAAGAAAAATGCGTATTGCAAATCACTCCGTAGTCGCTGCATAGTGACACTACTTGTTATGTTTTTCCTATGTTTGCTGGTTATCACTGCTGGTATTCTTCTGCATATATACTACCCTATATTCAAGCATGCTACTTATAATGCTACTACTGAACATTCTTTTAGTGAATTACCGCCTCATGTATTGTCTTATAGACTTGCGCTGCGCAACAACACTTTCATTAGTATGTTACATCACTCTCACCAGACTACCAATGCTACTAATTGTTGGATATGTGGTCGACTCCCTCCTTACCAAGACAACAAGGGTGTTTTGCCCCTTTTCCCGTACCCGTTCACCCACAATGGTACATGCGCTGCATGGTTCAAAATGCTTAATTCTCTAGTATCTACTGCTGCTATTTATGAAGGTAACTGGGTTTGGGGAAACCTGAACATAGTCTTGCTTAAGGTATGCTACCCTGACAAGGAGGGACTCCCCGTTGCTACTGGAACTGATATAGAAAATGAAGTATATGGATTAGGTAATTACACAGTCACTTTCATGATTTTATCTGTTGAATCCGATGCTGCTCCTGTCCTGCCTGCTATGGCAGTCTTGCCTGTCACTGGTGAACTATGTGTTCGCAAGAATGGTTCTGTACACGTAGGTCATAGTAAATGCACCACTATAGTCGAATTTACTGATCATGGTAGATCCACGTTTAGGGCTTTACGTCATTCCTATTTTGTTTGCGGTCGTACTGCATATGTCCGTCTGCCTTTAGACTGGGATGGTACCTGTTATATTGCATTCCTTCTGCCACCCGTATTCCTAGCCCCTCCTGATTATCATAGAAACACCAATCTAGTAAAACATAGATACCAGAGAGATCTCCCGCTTGTCGATTATACTGAAACTGCCTGGGAGAAATATACAGATTTCAATAAAGGTTTCTTCCCCTACTTAGGTGCTGTCTTTAACAGTAAACTGATACGAAAATTAACTAGAACCCTCGAAGCAGTAGTGAATGAAACCACTTCAGCACTAGGTAACTTAACGGAGGAGCAGTCCGCTATGCGGGTTGTTGTTCTTCAAAATCGTCTTGTTATTGACGTCATCTTGGCAGATAGGGGTGGAGCTTGTAAGGTCATCGGGTCAAGCTGCTGTATTTTTATACCTAATAACGCGCCAACGGTGTACAAAGCTATTACACGTCTTCATAAAATCGCAAGTTTAATTCATCAGAATCCAGGCACCTGGACTTGGTCCGGTTGGTTCTGGACAATGTTGTCAGCCTGGGGGTGGAAGATCCTATCCCTCCTAGGTATTGGTTTTCTCGTAGTATTCAGTTGTTGCCTGTGTCTCCAATGCGGACCGGCAATTTGTGGTTTGTGTGCCACTTCATGTGTTCCACATTCAAGTTCCCATTCAAAGCGCATAAAGCAAGAAGAGCAAATAATGTTAAGTGAACAAGTCGATCAATTGATGAATATCGATGTATCATGAAGGGTCCGTGGGGAACAAGGAGGGAATGAGGAAATATAATTTTTGGTCAAGTTGTGTTCCCCAGCGAGAACCCCACCGTCTCCATGTACTAGCTTGCAGTGCATGTAATTTCCCTCCTGTGCCAGCTACGAAGACGCAAATACATTTGCGTCCATCTTTAACTTGTCCTCTTTCAGATCCGCCATGAACGGATTGAATATTCAGTTCCTATCTATGCCGTGCCACCGTCTTTTTGTGGTACACTTTGCACGTTTTTCAGCTCTGGCGAAAGTAGGCCCAGATTCTGCCATGAAGCCTTTTTCGAGTTCTCTCCTGTTTCCTGACTCCGAGGGCCGCAGCCCAGGCTACCTCTGTGCCAGTGGCCCCCACCTTACTTCTTGCGCGACTCCGGTGCATAGCCTAACCTCTGCCTGCCAAGACTGTATTCAACCTTCGAATTATCTGCTCCACTCCTCGAAAACACATTCCTGTCTCGTAGCTCAAGTAAACATCCTCCCAGCTACAGGAGCAGAGGGCCAGGCTCTTCTGTCTCCGTGCAAGTAATTCATAGACTCCGTTGCCATGGTAGGCCCATGCCCCCTCACCCCGCATGCCGACATGTAGACACATGTACACGCATTCATATTCAGAATAGGGTAGTCTATGTCTAGAGACCTTTTCCCTTCCAGATACTACTGTTCCTTAAACATATGATATCAGATACGATTTGGGA
Organism: Lissotriton vulgaris; assembly: GCF_964263255.1. Lineage (NCBI taxonomy): Eukaryota > Metazoa > Chordata > Amphibia > Caudata > Salamandridae > Lissotriton > Lissotriton vulgaris. Next base: position 24,252 of record NW_028253372.1, read on the forward strand.
CTAGGTTGATCTGACATCCCAGACTTATGTCTCCACTTATGTCTACACTTGTAGTGCTAAAAGTCAAGTCCCCTTCGCCCTCCAGTTACACGTCAGATCCACGTCAAACAGCTGCGCGCGCATCTCTGCCATATAATTATGCTGACACTGCAGGATTCTCTAGTGGTTCCGCCTACTTGTGACATCATGTTAAATGACGTATCCGGTGTACACCTTCATGCACGCCTATTGCCATGCCTCTTTTGTGACGTTTTCATGTTTTATCTCTCCTTTTTCAGCAGTCACGCCTACTATTACGCCTACTGTATGCTCATACATTGTAATGCATTGACTATATATATGCACTTTTGTAAACAATATGTGTTCTGTCTTCCCTTCCTGAACCCTGTGTGGTGAATGGAATGGTTATGCCACCTTGGCTCGAGCCAATAACCCAATTCCTTTTACAGGAATAAAACCCTTTTGAGTTAACCTCAATATCTCGGATTCTGCCTCTCATTTTTCTGAGTTATTCTTATTGATTATTGATAGCAAATTAAGTATAGGTAATCGATATTACCACACACCGATCATAAAAACCTGGAATTCTTTCGTTCTGCTAGGGCATTGACTCCTCGTCAGATGAGATGGGTCTTATTCTTCAATGAATACGACTTCGTCATAACATACAGGCCTGCAGCCCAACAAGTGAAATCTGATGCCCTTTCCCGAATACACGTTGCGGGAAAGGAAGATGGCTCCGTGAAGGAGAGCAGGGCGATGATAGCCGAGGGAAGAATAATAGGAGCTCTGGTAGTGGAAGATTTTCCTGCTCTGGTGAAGGAACGTTTGAGCCAAGTAGATCTGGCACCTTGGTTGTCTCTACCCCTGGTATCAATGAAGGATGGACTTTTGTACCATGAAAGCAGGTTGTTTATACCCCCGGTGTTGAGGGATGAGGTGCTGGAATGGTGTCACTCCTCTGCCTTGACAGCTCATCCAGGAATAAGGAAGACTAAGGAAATATGTATGAGGTGGTTTTGGTGGGAGTCATTGATTAAGGATGTTCAAGGATATGTGGGTGCTTGCGCTGTGTGTGCGATCAGCAAGCCCTCGCATTGTAAACCATCGGGTCTCTTACAGCCTTTGGAGGTACCCCCTTGTCCATGGCATTCATTAAGCATGGATTTTGTAACTGATCTACCTTTGGCAGCAGGGTGCACCACCATTCTGGTGGTGGTGGACTTATTCACCAAAATGGCCCACTTTATACCGCTACCTAAACTCCCAACTGCGAAGGAGATGGCGGTGGTGTTTATGTCTTCGGTGGTGCGTTTACATGGATTGCCAGTGGTGATTGTATCCGACAGGGGGGCGCAGTTTGTATCACATTTTTGGACTGAGTTGTGTCAAGTGCTTAAAACCGAGATACGTTTATCTTCGGCTTACCACCCTCAGTCCGATGGTCAGACCGAGCGCACCAATCAGACGATGGAACAATATCTACGTTGTCTGATTGTGTCCTTATCCTGTGATTGGGTGACGGCTCTGCCCATTGCGGAATTCGCTTACAACAACAGTGTGCATTCCGCCTTGGGCATGACACCCTTTTACTGTTCCTTTGGGTACCATCCTAGAGCAGTAGCTATACAGCCCACGGGTCGCGTGCCAGCCATAGATGACGCGTGTGAGCGTTTAAGAGACATATGGAAGTTGGCCAGGGATAGTCTTCTTGTAGCGAAGGCGGCGATGAAAGTCCAGGCGGATAAGCATCGTGTTGATGCTCCAGCATATAAGACAGGGGACCAAGTGTGGCTGGCTTCACGCAACCTGAGGTTACAAGGTCCTCGCAAACTGCAGCCCAGATTCGTGGGCCCTTTTCCCATTTTGCAGGTTATTAATCCCGTGGCAATGAAGCTTAGTTTACCCCCAGAATATAGAGTACACCCCGTGTTTCATACATCTTTGCTAAAACCCTACGTGCCCTCTGCACAGGCGATACCACCGCCGCCTCCTGTTATGGTGGATGGGCAGGAGGAATTTGAAGTGCAGGCTATCCTGGATTCGAAGCGGGACAGGGGGCGCCTTTTATACCTGGTGGACTGGAAAGGGTACACTAAAGAGGACAGGACATGGGAACCAGCCGGGGGGGTGCATGCTCCACGATTGGTCCGAATGTTCCACAGACAACACCCCTCGAAACCCCGCCCTGTGGGGAGGATCATTGGGGGGGGGTACTGTTAGGAATCAGGTAGTCCCTTGTTTATGATCATGCCTTGTGATCACATGACCGGGAAGTAGGATAAAAGGTGGTCCTACCTTTAGCTCGATGCTTGATATCTGCCAGTGTTTGGATTTCTACCCTGGTTGTTGGCTGTCGTTTTGCTGCTGGATCGAGTTCTTTCCTGCTGATTGAATCCCTCATTCCTTTTGGGCTGTGTCCCTCCCTCTTCTCACGGGCTCGTGAGAAGATTGCCGTTTTGTCCCTTCCTTGAACTGTCCACCCCCGTCTTAGTTAGAAGGGTGTCCTGGGTTCCCCTCCCGTCCCGTTTTATTTTTCATTTTTCTGCCTTCTTGTTAGAATTCTTTTTGTACGTGTGTCCGGGGGCCCCCGCTCACACGAGTGTTGCACTGGGACATTTCTCTCGTCAGAGAAAGCAACGCGGAGTTAAAACGGAGCGCCGGCGTTTCCAGCGCGTCTTCGCTGGCGCCGCTCTCCGCTTCGTTTTTAGCGGAAGTGACGTTTTGGGTCACTCCGCGAAGGCAGCGCTGGGTTTTGATTGAGACTCGGCTTGACTTGTAATTGGGTCCGCTGTTTTCTGTAGAAGAAACGAAGGGGTTTTTTAGGCGGTGTCCTTTTTTCCCCTTATTGGCCATTATTCTTTTGTTTATTTTTCTTTGGCTTAGCGACGACAGCGTCCTCTCCTCCCCTGCAAGTTACCTTACCATTATTGCAGGAACTGGAGTGCTGTGCCTATGTAAACTGAACTCCTATTCTTTACGAAGCAAAGCCTGCACAGTAAAGCGGTAAGAGGGGATTGACTGTTTTCCAAGGCATGATCAAGGAGGGTTGGTGGTTTATTTGTCAGCATTGATATATGAAGGGATTGTTTTGTTTTTCCTATTACAGTTTGGGTGCAGAAGCGTAAAGCAGGAGGGAGCTGTCTTCTTTTCGTCGCCAAGGGTGGAAGACTTGGTGTCTTTTCAACATTACCACCCTCTTTTCGGGTCCCCTGGTGCCCACATAGTGTTTTGACCTGTGGGGGTCCACGGGGCTGGTAAAGGGGATTGGTGCATGCTACGTCCCTGCAGTGCTTGGGCCAGTGGGAATCTAACAGTTACCTCTCAAAAAGCCTAAACAGGACATAGTGGACTATGTACTTGGTCTCCGCTCCAGGATGGCAGAGTACATTGAAAAGGCATCCAAAAACCTTGAGGCTAGCCAAGAATTACAGAAAGCTTGGCATGACCAAAAGGCTGTCTTGGTTGAGTTTCAGCCAGGGCAGAAGGTATGGGTGTTGGAGCCAGTGGCCCCAGCAGCACTCCAAGACAAATGGTCTGGACCCCATACAATTCTAGAGAAGAAGGGAGAGGTTACCTACTTGGTGGACCTAGGAACTCCCAGGAGCCCCCACAGGGTGCTCCATGTCAACAGACTAAAGGCATATGTCAACAGGGAAGACATGGGCTTGCTCATGGCTACAGATGAGGGACAGGAGGAAGAGAGTGACCCTCTCCCAGACCTGCTCACTCAGAACCCTGAGGATGGCTCAGTTGATGGTGTGGCCTTAGATGGCAGCCTCACTGAACATCAGCAAAATGACTGTAGACAAGTTCTGCAGGCATACAGGCATATGTTCTCATTGACACCCAGTCAGACTAACTGGTGTACGCATGTGGTGGACACTGGTGACAGTCTTCCTGTAAAGAGCAAGATTTACAGGCAACCCGATCATGTCAGGGACTGTATAAAGACTGAGGAGCAAAAGATGCTGGAATTAGGTGTCATTGAGCCTTCAGAGAGCCCCTGGGCTAGCCCAGTGGTTCTGGTCCCCAAACCTCACACCAAAGATGGCAAGAGAGAGATGAGGTTCTGTGTGGATTACAGAGGACTCAATGCTGTCACCAGGACAGATGCACACCCTATTCCAAGGGCAGATGAGCTCATTGACAAGTTGGCTTCTGCCAAATATTTGAGCACATTTGACTTGACAGCTGGCTACTGGCAAGTTTTGAAGAATCCACCTGCCACCTTCCAAAGGTTGGTGAATCAAGTCCTCACTGGGTTGGATGACTTTTGCGCAGCATATCTGGATGATATTGCTGTCTTTAGCTCCACCTGGGAGGATCACCTGGTCCACGGGAAGGAAGTGCTTGAGGCTCTGCAGAAGGCAGGCCTCACTATCAAGGCAACAAAGTGCCAGATAGGGCAGAGTAAGGTTGTATACCTGGGCCACCTTGTAGGTGGAGGCCAAGTTCAACCACTGGAGAGTAAGATCCAGACCATCAAGGACTGGTCCCCTCCAACTACCCAGACTCAGGTCAGAGCGTTCTTGGGCCTGACTGGGTACTACAGGAAGTTTGTTAAGAACTATGGGTCCATTGTGACTCCTCTAAATGATCTGACATCCAAGAAGATGCCCAGAAAGGTTCAGTGGACAGAAAACTGTCAAAAGGCATTTGATGACCTGAAGAAGGCCATGTGCTCTGCACCTATCCTGAAGAGTCCTGACTACTCAAGAGAGTTCATTGTCCAAACAGATGCTTCTGAGTTGGGAGTGGGAGCAGTGCTTTCACAGCTTAATGTAGATGGCCAGGACCAGCCCATTGCTTTTATTAGCAGAAGGCTGACCCCCAGAAAAAAACGTTGGTCAGCTATTGAGAGGGAGGCCTTTGCTGTGGTGTGGGTCCTGAAGAAGTTGAGACCATACTTGTTTGGCACTCACTTCAAGATTCAGACTGACCATAAGCCCCTCTTATGGCTTAATCAGATGAAGGGTGAAAACCACAAACTACTCAGGTGGTCCATTTCCCTACAGGGGATGGACTTTACAGTGGAGCACCGCCCAGGGACTGACCATGGCAACGCAGATGGTCTCTCCAGATACTTCCACTTAGAACATGAAGACACAACTGGTCAAGGTTAGTCTAATGTCCCTGCGTTTGGGGGGGGGGGGGGTTGTGTAGGAGAGTAGGGTCTGCTATCCTATGGTCACCCCAAATTTTTGCTTTTTGCTTCACTGGTTTATGACTTAATGTGGCTGTGGGCCTGCTAATCAGACCCACAGCCTGCTGTTCTCTCTCTAAATTACAGCCAATGCACCCTAGGTGCATTACAAATTGGAACTGGTTCACCTTATTGGCCCCTGTAATAGTGTACCCTAGGTACCCAGGGCATAGGTGTTTCCAAGGCCTACCAGGGGCTGCAGCATGTATTGTGCCACCCCTGGCCTGGCCTCCATATTTGACACAACTGGCTGATCACTCAGCTGGGGTAAGTTGGTGTAATCACCTCTTACTTAGATATAGTATCCCTATATCTAACCTTAACTGGACACATATGTTCCTATCAGCCACTCCTATGGAAGGCCTCATCAATCCTGGAGGCAGAGTGCTGGGAAATATGTGAGATGGGGCTCTAGCATGAGCTGAGCCTGTCTGCAGCTGTCGGGAACCACTCCCTTTGCTGTTCCGGGATATTGCCATACCATATACCGTTAAATGCATTATAATCCTCGCAGTTATTTGCTATCTTTGGTTTGGCTTTATCAAAACATGTTGAGTAAGGTGTCATACGAATTGGAATACTATCCCCTCGACAGTTCTGTCGAGGGGTATAGCATTGCACCCTTCTAGAGGGACACGACATGTGTGTAGCCTTAACCCCGGTTAAAGTTAACCAGAGCCTCAGCATCACAAAATAGATGCTGCCACCACAGACACAAGTCTGACCTCCTGCTGCTGGGAGTCCTTCCAGCGAGGGAGGCTTGGACAAAGGGTTTCCTGCCTTGGGAGGTGCGAGCACCACCCCAGACAGGGTTTTGTGTATTGGTTAGGACAGGGCTGAATAGATTGAGACATGCCCGGGGCACACAAGGTGTCCCCGTGCATAAGCCAGTCCAAACCGGTCCTGGGACTTTCCAGACCCAGGCCTGGCATGGAGCTGGACAAAGGACAGGGGGTGTAACCGCCCCCCTCCTGGTCCCACCCAGAGGAGGGACCTAGTAGGTGATCCACCCCTCAGATTGGGAATAAGAGTGGGAGCAGTGCCATTGCACAGGAGATCATCCTGAAATCAACTTTAAACAAAGAAGAAGACTGGACTTCGACTTTCTGCTGCACAGAAGACTGAAGAGAATCTCCCTTGTGGCCTAGGAGTGGCCACCCTGTGAAAGCAGGTACCAACCAGCGAATCGACGTCTGCTTTGCCGCCGCCTCCCGCCGGAGCCCGAGCCCAGAGCCTGACAAGACCCAGACTCCTAGACTTCTCACAACCCGACCCACAGTCCCTGCAAAGAAGGGACCCGTGGAGGCACCGAGAGACGTGGGACCGGACCTCTTGGAAAACACCCGAAGAGCTGACTGCGCAGCATCAGAGGCATCCTCGATGTTGTGCTTTGGGGATTAAGAACCCTTACCACCGAGCAGCCCTTGCACTGAAGATTAGCCCCCCAGCATCTCCACGATCTGCGTGGGGCCCTTTTGCATTGTGCCACTCGACGCGCCATCCCGGCCACTAGCCACGTGGTCAGCGGCCATCTTGGCGACGAAACCGAAGAACTACACTGCGGGTCTGGTTGCTCCAGACTTGCCCTAGCTCCTGTAAAAAGGAGCACCCGCTCTGACCTTGCTGGTCCGAGTGATAAGCCTGTTTTGACTCCTGTGTGGCTTGCATTAGCCAAGGCCTGTTTGCTCCGATCAAGTTGCCGGCACCGCCAACAGCGAGAGGTCTACGTGGGACAGCTCGTGACCGACTCCTGGACGTCCTCGACCCCCAGTGTCCACGTGGCTGCAGAGAGAAGCTACACCTCAACGCCTGTTTGCACCCGACATTGCCTGGTTCCAATCTGGTTCCATTGTAGTCACTGGCTAGTGACTTTGAACATTGTCCCCTCTGCTTTCAGGTCTTCACATCTTCAGATCCACCCTTGGATCCACCGGAACTCTTCACATCGAGCCGCCTGCAGCATCTTCAGCTCCAAGCACCATCGACCAGCGTGACGAAACCCGACACTACTTCGACCCTATGCACCCGCTTCCTGTGGGTGAGGTAACTCAGCTCCACCAGTGTTCCTACACTGGTACACATCTCTAGGGCCTGTGTCTCAAGTTTCAGCTTTCTAGGTCACTCGGAAGGTTCCGAACTAACTAACTTTGTACTTGTTACGCACCATAGACTTTGCATTGGTGAGTGCGTGCACTTTAAACACTGCACCCGAGTCCCGCGGGCCTTTCCCGACTTAGTCACTGCTAGTCCCGAACAGCTCCAGCGATTCCCAAGGCCCTAGGCCTGTTTCCTTCTAGATTGGTATCTCTTATACCACTTTCTTAGTATATGGTTTAGGTGGCCCCTAGGGCTCATCCATATTGTGCAACTTTGTGTATTTTAAACTGTTTTGTGTTTACCGCTTGTGCTTCTGTGCTCATAAAGAGTCCAGGGGATACTTTTAGTTAATAAATCTATATATATTTTCAATATATATCTGTGTGGTGTCCTTTCATTTGGTATTCAAGGGGGTTGTGTATGGTAATACAGCTGGCTTCACATGCCTTTCAGAGTTTAGCCTAAGACTGCTTTGTCCACGTTACCACTAGGATAACTGGTCTATAAGGTTGACTTACAACCAATCATCATAAGGGTTGCTTGGCATGGTACAAAGTGATCATTAGAATTAGTGAGCATTATATACCAGGCCAACTTCTGAGAGGCAGTTGCCACGTTTAGGCCCCCTGACACTGGGACACAGGGCGTCCTAGCCCGAGAGAGGCCAGTTGGCCTAGGGACAGTCACAGGTGGTGACTAATGTGAGTTCTGGCGCATCTATGATTTATGTGCCAATGTGGTTACTGCGCAATCGTTATTGCTACACCTCTGAATGTATTGTTGATGCATCATGTGTTTTCCCTCCTTACACCGCTGAATGTATTGTTGATGCATCATGTGTTATGTTCCTATTCTTATACCCCTACAGGTATTGTGATACTTAGGGGGTTGTTCTCGCTAGTACAGGTGGTGCTAGTGAGGTCCTAGTTCCCTGCGTGACCTGTTCCTAAGGTGGTTAGGATTGCGTAGGTGGTACTTACCTTTACCAGTAGTTACTGGTTGTGTGCTTTATGTTCTATTTTCTTGCTACAGTGATTTTACATTCTATATTCTATGTCCTAAGTGCTAATTCTACCTAGTGCTAAGTTCTAAAAGTGCTGATTCCTGACAGTGGTCCATGTGGCCCTGTCTTGTACATATCCCCTGTAAATTCTGCCCGTGCCTGTTGGCACATTGTAAAATGTTTGTTTTTATCTAATGTGTTTTGGTGTAATACAAAGGCTATTTTTTATATAACCTTGTGTGGAGTTTCCCTTGTGGTGGGCCTTGGGTGTTGTTGATGGGGTGCATGCGCAAATACTTAACTCACATCGCCTCCAAGTTTAGCCTTGCTGCTCGCGCCACGTTACCTAGAGGGTGAGCAGGGGTTATCTTGGCGTGTAACTCCCTTGCCCTGACTTAGGAGTGGTGGTCTCTGACTGACTTTGGCGCAAGCCCTGGCCAGCCAGGGATCCCATTTCTAACAAGAGGCATGTGTCAGCAGCAGAGGCAGGTGTCAGCAGCAGAGGTGTGGGTCAGCAGCAGAGGCAGTTGTTAGCAGCAGA
>NW_028253373.1:0-103647 GCF_964263255.1 Lissotriton vulgaris
TAGCAGTGCACCGGGAGGCACATATGCAAAATGGTGGAGAAAGGGGGCGTGGCATCTGAAAACATCTCAGCAATCCTGCTGTGTGGGACCTTCTGGAGGTAACAGGAGGAGTCCTTGGCCCCCAAGGATGTCTCTGGTGCCAACTACCCCTCTTATTACCTCTAGTAGGTCCCATACAGCAGGAATACTGAGTTTTGATAGCAGACCACACCCTCTTTCGCCACCACTCTGCAAACGCGCCTCCTGGTGCACTCTTTGTTGGGGAATAAAGTGTCCTTTGCTGGTGAGGGTCCTTAGGGGCCAACCAGCCCACCTATTACCTCCACTAAGCCCCATACAGATGAATCGCTGAGAGGTCGTCAGAGGCCATGGCCCCTTTCTCCACTTCTCTGCAAGCACGCCTTCTGGCGCACTACTATTTGAGGGATGAAGCCCTCTTGCGGGTCCCAGGAGGCCAACTAGCCCTCCGGTTACCTCCAGTAAGCCCCACACAGCTGGATTGCTGAGAGGTGGTCAGAGGACATGCCCCCTTTCTCCACCACTCTGCAAACGCACCCCCTGGCACACTGCTGCTTGGGGGATGAAGTCCACTTGAGTCCTGAGGCCCTCAGGAGGGGACCTCCTCGCCTCACCAGTAGTGCGCCGAGACGCGTGTTTGCATGTGGTAGATAAAGGGGCATGGCCTCTGTCACCTCTGAGCAATCCTACTATGTGGGGCTTACTGGAGGTAACAGGTGGGCTAGTTGGCCCCTAAGCACCCTCAGGAGCGAATGGAACTTCATGCCCCAACCAAGAGCGCACCAGGAGGCGCGTTTGCAGAGTTGTGGAGAAAGGGTGTGGTGCCTCCCATGAGTTGCCAGCTTAGTGTTTTTTTGTTTGTTGCTATTTTAGGAAGGGGAGCTGTGTGGTTCCTGTTCCCTTGACCCTTTTGGGCCTCAACCATTACATTTTTAAAAATTAAAATAAAACAGATGGGGAAGCCCCCATCCCAAGGCCTATATTGCCCGGAGACCCCATCCCCCTGTTGTGTAGTTCCTATAAAACCTATACAGGATCTGAGCTTTCCGACAGCATACACTGTAGGATTGGTGTCAGACTGACTCTGAACACCCCCACCGGGTATGTTTGCCTTTTGTACCAGCTAGCTCACAGTACCACTAGAATCTCCTCTTGTCAAGGAGAGAATAGTTTGTGGGAACCATCGAACATGACAACCCTGATCCCTCAGGACCGTGGAAACAATATACCACTTTTCGCTCAGTCACTTGTGCTTACTTATGGCCAGATTCATCAAGCTTAATTGCGCTCGCAAAGGGCCAGATTCTGAGAATCTGGCCCTTTACGAGTGCAATTTTTGCATTTGGGGTTCATCATCCCAAACGCAAAATTCCCTATTAAAGAATTCGCACATTTGCGAGGAATTGCATTTATGGAATCTCTATTTGAGATTCCTTAAATGCAATTCATGAACCATTTTAAAGTTGCGAAATCGCAATTTTGGGCTGCTATTTACCGCGAGATCAAACCTCGTGGTAAATAGCGAAAACACCAATGTAGATTACATAACAGGGGTGCTACAGGGTGTCCTTTGGACACCCCTGGCACCCTTGAAATCGCTTCCTTATTTGCGATTAGCTAATTGCTAATCGCAAATACGGAATGACTCCCCATTCATTCCTATGGGCCTTTGGCCCATAAGAATGAATGGGGAGTCATTCCTTATTTGCGATTAGCAATTAGCTAATCGCAAATAAGGAATCAGTGGGAATCGCAATTCTATTGCGATTCCTACACGAATCCCATTTTGCGAGTCTGTTATAGCGATTCCTTAATAATCGCTATTACTGACTCGCAAAACGGGACTTTGATGAATCTAGCTGTTAGTCTGTCTTAGAGAGATACACAGAATAAACAGGCCGGGCATTTTCAATAAGTATTTACTGAACAGTTGTTATCCTGTTGCAAAATAGATAATAGATGAGCTGCAACAACCTCTAGACAGTAACACATATAAATGATTAGAAGCACTATTAAAGTAAAGGGATGATAGAGTTCTACCATCTTAGGATAATCATGAAGCCATACGAGTATATAAAATACATGTCAATAAAAGATGGGTACTTCTACAATGCCTCCCTAAGTATATGTACCTAAGCGTACCTAGCATGTGTGTAGGTGTTAAGCCAAAAATCCCTCCAGGATAAAGTCAACCCCATTACCTGGATTGAGAGACTGTGGGACCCCGTCCTGGTCTCGAGTTGGACACCCCGTGAGGGATGTTTTTAGACCACTGCGAGCTGGAGTGTCTGCATGTAGGAAACTCAGCGTCTCTGGTTAGTGTGTCGGCCGTGAAATATATACCCATAGGTCTCCCCAGGGGTCCTACCTCGCTGTATTACTGTGTCGGACTAAGGATGACGTCGGGCATTAACTTTATACATAGATATTATGCAGGAGATGGTTGTCCTGCTGTGCTTCCAAGAATCCTCATGTATAATGTATGAGAATTCGAACTAGGGAAAACCTGCATTCTGAATGCAGTGTCGGATCTAGGTAAAAGGTCAGTCCCTGTAAAATGTGTAATCTAGGGAAGAAAGTAGATGAATGGTTATGAAGTTACCCGGGCCTATATCAGGGTACCGATATGGAATATAACAGAGTACCTATATGGAATATAACACCCAAGGCTAGGCATGTCAATATTTCTAAATGAGAGAGGGCTGTGCGGTACCCCTCCCCAGTCCGATTTTGGCCCGGGACCCAATCCCCTGCGGTCTGGCCATTTTAAAAAGATTTTTTTGTTTTGTTTTAAAGGGATGGGGTTCAAGCGGCCCCCCGCCCAGGCAATTTTTGACCCCGGGGACACCATCCCCCAGGGCCTGGCCATTAAAAAAAACAAAAAAACAGGGAGGGGTGCTGACCGGCTCGCCTCCTGGGCCGTTTTCAGCCCTAGGGACCCCATCTCCCGGGGCATGCCCATCTTCTTTGGGACCGTGGAGGGAACCTGAAGGCTCACGCGGTCCCGGGTGGCTCCCGCCTCCTGCGGGAGTCAACACTGCTTTTTAGGTCTCGACTATTCTATCCCGCAGGGATAAATAGGCGAGATTATAGTAAGCAGTTCAAAAATTCTACCAAACTGCGGATCACGTACAGTTCATGTGATCTATGCGCGTGCACGCCATCGCCAGCCACATAACACACCACCATTTGTCTGTGCCTCGGCATCAGACTTCAAAGGCTGCCGCTCCCCCGCCACCCGCGTGCACATTGCGCACCACCATTTGTCTGTGCCTAGGCATCAGATTTCAAAGGCTGCAGCTCCCCCACCCCCGCCACAGCAATGCAGAGAGCTTGTTATTTTACCAGTGGCGCTATAGCCCAGCAACCAACCTGCTCTTTTCAGCGCGTTCCATCCTTGTACTTCAGCCCACAACCCCAACATTCACAAATCTACTTATTGCTCTTTGGAGCCCCATTCAAGTATGCCCTACTCCACCATGGACCCGCCTGCTTTCAATTTTCAATCCTTTACCCCAGCAGCCCCAACTTTGTTTCTCCCGTTCAGCGCCTCTTTCTTCTTAAACTGTTGTTTCGTCGCTATCCGCAGTTGTTTCAGCTGCCACCCGTTTTATATACATTTCCACAGCCTTATTTCAGCACTCATCCTGTTTTGCACTCCCTTGGCTGCCTTCAGCGTCCGCCTCAAGCCAGCACCCCTCCTCTCCAACAAAATGTGTCCCTGCACTAACTTTCAGCAGTTTTACTAAGCACTCATCAGACACTTGCACAGCTACACCTTATAACTGAGATTCAGTTTCAAACCGATGAATATTCCACCCCCAACACCCCAAAATATACTACAACTTCAGTCCCCACAGAAAAGAGATTTTACGTCAGGAAGTGCATAACTTTTATTTTCCATTTGACTTGCAGTGAAGCAAATGATATTTTTCGCGAGAGGAAGTAAAACTAGGGGATATGCGAACGTTTTTGTCAAAGGCAAGAGAGAATTATTTCTAAATGGCAACTTTATATGTGTACTCTCGTTTAGTCCCCACCGCCACACTTAACCCTATCGCTCTTAAATGCTCTCGACCCTTTTCAACACTCAAAACCCCACCCATCCTTCAGCAGCCTCCTTTCTTAAGGAACGCCTCAACCCCTGTGCCAGCCCATTCCTAAACTCCTCCGGTGTTACTCCATAAATACGCTGGCGTTTGTGTGTTGAAAAATATGGAACAGTCACAGCTGCTTGTACTGACACTTTTTTTCTAATAAAACTGCAGTACCCAACTGCAGTATTGGACCAAATGTAAGCGGTATTATTTTCCAACCTCTGGTAGACCCTTCTGTCACGCCCAGCGCGTACCCCGACTGTTCTTAACGTATTTCATGAGATCTTTGCTATATTTTTTAACTGTACTTTTTGTCTAACGCAATATCCTGCTTGCGTTTTGGAAGCAATTATGATATGAAATGTCCTGCTTAAAGCGCAAAGGTGATTTCAGGCCCAACTGTACTAGATGTCTATTGGCAGGAACCAGTACTAGGGTCACCATAAGACCCCCTATCACCATAATACAACTTTTGCAAACAAGGTCTTTACTTTTTCAAAGCATTATTTTCAGGTGCCTTCCTCCAGTGGTTTATTTTTTAACTGAACCAAGAAGACCTCTTCCAGAAAGCACTGGTTTACTGGCACCAGGGTGTCCCAAATCATGTTTAATCCTTGAATTGAGCAATGAACGTCCTGCAATTAAGAGTGGACTGTTTGCACAGCAAGAGCCTTCGCACGCTAATGCCAAATCCGGTAAATGAACGTGCGTTCAATCTGACATCATTTGTTAAACGTGCAACAAAAAACATTTTTGAAGGCAGTAGGACCAGCCAAAGAATTGTGCCCTGAGGTTATTGTAGGACAAACATTGGCACGCACACTGCTGACCCAGGATCCCACTGGTTCCTCAGAAGGGACTCGCCCAGGCTTGCCAAGTGAAATACTTGTTTTTATTATCTCTTCCTCCGCATCGCTCGCTTGACCTGCCTTTGTCTTGCTCGACCTCCTCCTCCACAGAGCGTCTCGCGGTCCTCCTTATTGTCACCTCAGCTTGCATTCACCCCTCCTTTCTCCCCTTTTGGCCGCTTTTATTTATTTTATTTATTTATTTTAGGGTTTTATAGAGCGCGAACTTGACCCGTGAGGGTATCAGAGCGCTTTACAGAATCATAATAGTAATATAAGGTCAAGGCAGGTCAAAACAAAATACAGGAGATTTGTACATCGGAGAGCTTACAGAGTCAAGGGGTCGTAGGAGGGCAGGATATCATACAGTACTGTACATTGAGGGATAGGATAAGCTATACAACTGCACAAAAAATTACAATAATCCCAAGAGAATGTAAAAGGACGCAGGATAAGGCAATAGTCGCTCAGGTGGCTGTGGGAATGGGTTTAGCCGAGGAATTTACCCATGAGGAAGGACTTGGCCTCTTTTTTGAAGCGTGCTAAGGAGGGGATTTTTCTGATGTCAGGAGGGAGGGAGTTCCATATTCTTGGTGCAGTCCCGGTGAAAGCCCGATTCTAGGTTTTTGTTTTCCTAAAGCGTGCAGGCCGGAGTAGGAGGGCATTGGCCGATCGTGAGTTTCTGTTTCCTTCGGATAACACAAGCTTCGGTGCGAGATACGCAGGGGAGTTAGAGTGTAGGGCCTTGTGCGTGATGAATGCCAGCTTGAGGTGAATCCTCGCCTCGAAGGGGAGCCAGTTCAACGCTTTCAAGTGAGGAGTGATGTCATCGAATTTTTTTGAGCCTGTAAGTAGTCTGGCGGCTGCGTGGAGGCAGGCTTTGAAGGGTGCCAGCGAGAACTTAAGCCAGAGAGGGTGGAGCAACCATATTCCAGTCGAGAGATAACTAATGATTGGACTGCGAATTTTAGGTCTGGAGTGTCTAGAAAGGGTTTCAATTTCCATAAGTAGCTCAGGTGGAATCTGGCAGATTTGGCCATTGGGTTGATGTGGTCTCGCATATTTAGGTTATAATTCAAGGTAATTCCCAGAGATTTGGCCGAATTCACTATGGTCGGGGAACAGTTTAAGCCTGTTATAGCTTTAATCCATGTCTGGATCTCAGGGTTGCTCTTGGGCGGGGAGATTAGAAGGAACTCAGTTTTCTTAGCATTGAGTTTGAGTTGATTGGAGGAGAGCCATCTGACGGTCAGCTTCAGGGCCTCATTCAGGGTGAGGATCTCTGCAAGAGATGAGATTTTTATGTAGATCTGAGTGTCATCAGCGTACTTTTGGAAGGAGATATTTGCAGTGCGCAGGACTTCGGCAAGGGGTTCCAGATAGAGATTGAAAAGGGTGGGGGACAATGTTGATCCATGAGGGACTCCCACCGTGACCACGGAGGGCGCGGACAGTTCGCCATTGATTAGGAATCTCTGAGATCGGTTTTGTAGGTAGGAGCTAAACCAATCTAGGACTGTGCCATCTAATCCCATCCTTACTTTGAGGCGTTTGAGTAGCATCTTGTGGTTGACCATGTCGAAGGCCGAAGATAGATCAAGGAGGATCAGGAGACAGGTTTTGTCTTGGTCAAGGGCTTGCAGAGCGTCATCTACGATGTGGAGCATGGTGGTTTCGGTGCTGTGCCCCTATCGGAGGCCGGATTGGCAGTCATCAAGTAGATGGAAGTTGTTGATGTGGTGACTTAGCTGTATTTGTAACACTTTTCCAGCACTTTAGCCAGGAGCGGAATGTTGGAAATTGGTCTAAAGTTGTCTGGGGAGGCTGGGTCTAGCAACGGCTTTTTCAGAATGGGTAGGACTTGGCCTGCTTTCAGCGAGGTCGGTATTGATCCCTGTCGTAGGGAGAAGTTGATTATGATCCCTGTCATAGGGAGAAGTTGATTATTGCAGTTCAGCTAGGAATGATGGATTTGGCAATGGTCGCGAGGCAGTTTCAAGGGAGCGGGTCATTGACATGGTTGTTGGGTTTAGGGAGGAAAGGATTTTCGCGACAGCGACTTCATCATAGGGTGCAAATTCGGACCAGTGTGCTAAATTCTTCAGTAAGGACCATGACGGCAAGGAGGGAGGAGGCGGAAGGTCAGAGTTTGGAGGGGGGAAGGAGGCGGCCTTGAGTTCAGTGACTAAAGTTTTGATTTTGTTTGCGAAAAATGAGGAGAAGTCCTCAGAGGAGATGAGCGACTTGGGGCTTTCTTTCGTTGTTTTGGACAGTTTATTCGATTGGAGGTTGACCATCTCAAAGAGTTTGCGAGGTCTGTTCTGGGCATTTCCTAATTCCGCTCTGAAGAATTCTTTTTTTGAGTTGACAATGTTCTTGTTGTAGGTCTTTCTGGCCTGGCGAAGAAGTTTTAGGTGATCTGCCGAGGGGTGCTGTCTCCAGATTCTTTCATATTGCCGGAGGGATCTTCTCTCATCGTTGAGGGAACCAGTGAACCATGGGTTTCTATCTCTGACTTGTACCGGTTGTGGTGTCCTTGTCTTGTGGGTGCTAGGTAGCAGAAAGGCGATGGCATGGTGGTAAGACCAGTTGCAGGGGTCAATCTATGGGAGCTTGACGGTAGTCTCCTTAGAGATGATCCAGTCTAGAGTGGCTCCTTTCGAGTGGGTCGGGAGAGGGCAAGCTTGGGTCAGGGCTAGATAGGCCTAGGGTCTTTAATGGCGTTGACATGGGGATCCTTAAGGTCATTCCAGTGCAGGTTGAAGTCGCCGAGGAAAATGTCCTTGGTGTTTGGGGAGTTCTTAGCCGTGATGACTTCCATGAGGTAGTCAGTGAAGGTTTCGTTAGTGCTTGGGGGGCGGTAAAAGATGTGTAGGTTACATAAGTGGATGGTGCTACTGCAGACTGAGAGGGCTAGATATTCGCAGGAATCCGTGGTATCCGTTAAAAGCTCAGTGACAAGGAGGTTAGAGCAATTCCGCCCCCTTTTTGTTATGTGGTCTGTCGAGCCTGGCTATGTTAAAGTTGGGGGGATTAAGAGGTCGAGGCATGGGGATGAAGCATCACTAAGCCATGATTCTGTTAGAATGGCTATGTCGGTGTTGTTATTCAGAATGAGGGCAGCGACATCGGCCGCATGCTTCACTGCAGAACGGCAGTTGATTAAGAGACCCGTCAGAGCAGGGAGGGGAGGGGTGGCGGGGGTCGGGACGGACAGGGTCACTGGTGCAAGGTTGCTTCTGAGCTCCCTTCTATTACTGGGGGGCTGATCTGTGTGGGTCGATAGCGACCGTGCAGATGGGGTGTGCGACATTCACGTCAGGTAGACAAGGAGAAGTAGGGGCTGCATTATGGTCCATAAGAAAATCCTGGATTTCCTTTTTAGTGAGATCTAGTGGATTTGTTGTGGTGAGGGAGAGGTTGTAGGAGAGGGCATGGTCAAGGATTTCCTCCTCAGATAGGCAGCTAGTATGCTTGCGAGGGCGGAGGTGCCTCGAGGTTGTCGGTAGAGGGCGTTTGGGGAGCTCTGGGATTGGAAAGGAAGCCGGCTGAGGCATGAGGTTTGCGAAGGAGAGTTCGGCGAGGTGGAGGAGGTTTGTAAGATCGAGGATGGAGGAGTGGAGGCTCTGAATTATTTTGGAAGCTCTGGAGTGCAAGGAGTGGATGTCTGCGGAGGGGGATGTTGGAGGGTACGATTGGACTGTGCTAGGAGTCGTGGAAGAGGTGGTTTGAGTGTTAGCAGTGCTGGCGTGACCTGCTAGAGCAGAAGTCACTGAGGGAGGCGGGGCTTGATGGCCAGGGTGGGCTGTGTTTGGAGTCATAAAACGGGGTGGCTTGAATGCTAGCGGGCTGGTTTGACCTGCCACAGCCCAGGCCGCTGGTGACGTAGTGGTCTTGGAGATCGAAAAGGGAGCAAGGAGGGAGGGGACCAAAGGTTCAGTGTTTAGTTCGCTCGGGCGGTTGAAGGAGGCCTGATAGGGTTAAGGTGTGCTGTGATAGGAGCCGTGGATTCCAAGTGGGAAGCGTGGAGGGGTGGACTCATGTGGGGGGGTGGTCTCTGGTCCATAGCGTTAGGGAGGTTTGTAGGAGTAGTGATGGGATTAGGGTCTTCTATATTGGGCAAGAGGGTTAGAGTCAGGCCGGGTGTTGGTCGGCGTCCTAGTGTCGTGCACATGGTTTCGGAGAGTGGTAAAAAGCTCTGAGAAATTGTCAAGGTTTTTTGTTGAGGCTTGGATCAGTACAATGACGCTTTTATAGAGGGAGATGGTGAGGTCAGCTCGAAAAGTTGTTGATGGCACTATTGTGATCTTAGTGTCGTAGGGAATGGTCCTGGATGAGCGAACAATGCTTGTGTGATTTACATGCCAGAGACTCGGGCCGGAGCAGGCACCTGCCTCAAGACTCCGCTTGCCTCACCTCTTCGTGTTAACTTCTTGGGTCATCACCTCTCAGCATTCCTCCTCGCCGTGCCCCAGCTCGCCAACCTTCATCCCCTTCCCTCGCTCGCTCTCTCCCTATTCCGCGCCTCCCCTTTGCTTTCTCCCTCCTCTCACTTCTCCTTCCCTTACCTCCTCCACAATCCGAGCTTAATCACAACATTCTTTTTTACGAAGCCGCTTTTGTGCACATCACAAATGACGGCACCTTTCCCATACTTTCCCATACTTCAAGCATCCAATCGTATAACACATGGATGGATAGATGCCTAGGTTTGTAAGTTTCACATATCGAAAGGGAATAGTTCTGATGTCAAACATTATTTATTTATTTAATTATTTTTGCGATTTGTAAAGTGCGACTTATACCCGTAGGTGTCTTGGCGCTGTAGCTCAACTTTTTGTCTCAATAGGAACGTTGTCTAATTTCAAAAGTGGTACAGTGAGAAGAGTTATCATTGGTCAAATAGCCAAGTTTTTAACAACTTTCTAAATTGCAACAATGGCATTGGCCATTGGCAGAGTGTTCCAGAGGTATAGCTCTGCATCAAATGCCAGGACTAATGAGCTTTGCATAATCGTTAATATTTTGATAGGAAAGGAAAGCAAGTGGAAGGTGGGAATGAGTTATCTGTTTTTCTTTATACTTTGGTGTAGTTTTTAACAGCATGTGAAGTCTAGGACTTTTTACCACATTTGTTCTAATATGCACAAATGTGTGTCATATTTTCAAGTGTTTCTTTGGGGAGGACTTCCTAAAACATTCTTGACAACTGTTCGGTTAGAATTGGAATGTTTCATGGTTTCTCCTTCACAATGGCCTGAAACACCCTTGGCCTTTAAACCGATTTTGTTGAGATGTGCCCTGTAAAATAGACAATTTCTACTCTTTTAGATTTTTGAAGGGGAAAAGGGTAAACCTCCATCAAACCCCCAAGTGGGAAAATGGGACTCTTTTATTTAATCTGTTTGACTCCAGGCAGGAGATACACATCGCCGCATTGAAACAGCACGTGCCACCATAAACACACAGTTCATTAAAATTCCAATTTACGAATAATCTGGACCCACTCAATAACTGTGTTTTGTATCAATGAAAACAATGTCCCTGTTTTGGTCACTTCTGGTTATTCCGCCTAGAGTGAACCGGAGAACGCAATAAATGGTAATAAAATGCCCAGTATCCGAACAGAAGCATTCTAGCACGGTGCGCAATGCTATTCCTGGGTTGGACCCTTCCCAAGCACATGCAGGACTGCTTCCATTGTGCAGGTGTGGAGTGTAGTAGAATTCTGTGAACAGGATGCTGCGGCCATCTTCTAAGAAGACATGCTGGCAGCGGTGATATGGCGACATGTGCATCTTTTGTGCTCTGAGACTCAGGCAGCTAAGACATTTGCACAGCACAATGCCCTTGTGCAGTTTTACATCACAAAGATAATATTATCCATGTAGTCATTGTTCTCCTGTGTTATGCAATATCAGGCACCTAATTGTTCACTTAAGAGCAGTGCTCCTGCGTTCTTTGATATTAGACATGTGACACCATGCGTTGTTTAATATCCGACATGTGATACAGTTGCTATATAGAAAGGCGTTCTGCCTTGGAGCTGCTTACTTCTGAAAGCTAAAATGTCTGTATGAAAGTTCCATCCACCTATGCTATCTTATATCAGACACATGACACCTTTCTATAAAGGCAGGATGCTCATGTACTCTTTAATATCAGACAGACAACTATTAGAGATAGAAATGTGCTTCTCTGATTCTATTCATCAACTGAAAGTTACTGTACATTATGGGATGGAGCCCAAATTCTGTTGACAGCCAGAAATGTAATATATCTATAGGCACACATGCTGCTCCTAAGCTATTCAGTATGAAACAAAACACTGTTTTTCAAATGCTCCTATATTTTATATTTAGAAGTGTAACAGAGGCACATAAAAACATTGTGCACCAGTATTTTATTTTATTAGGTGTGGGTTTTTACAGTTCAGTATCAATCAGACCTGTTGCTTACAATATACATAGAGTGGTTGTGGTTCTGCCCTTTTCAACCATTGACTTTATTCAACCAATCTCTTTCAGCTGTTGTCTTGAAACCTTATCAATCAAAGTCTGGCTTAAGCCAGTGGAACATTCAGGATCAGTCTTTGCTCAGACAGCACCCTGGGTAAAGCTAAAGTGAGCGCCTTTTCTAACAACCTTACCCCCTCAAAGCTCCCCGCCTTTACCCTTTTGCCTTTTCTAAGCACTGTATATAATAGCTGTTATTATGACACCACTTAACATTGTTGTTTCTGTGCTATTCTTTTGGTGAGAATGAAAAAAGCCTGCTCTGCAGTCTGACACTGTTGTTTATTGTCCTTATCACCAAGAGAGACAAGCATTGGCATAGCCAATAGGTCTCACTTTTGGGACCTTGTAAGTATTGTTATGCAGCACAATATCCACACACAAGCACACACACATACACACACACAAGCACACACACACACACACACACACACACACAAGCACACACACACAACCACACACACAATCACACAACCACACACAACCACACAACCACATACACAACCACAAACACACAAACACACACACAACCACAACCACACACACAACCACACATACACAACCACACACACAACCACGCACACAATCACACACACAGACAGCCACACACACACGACCACAACCACACACACAAGCACAACCACAAGCACAACCACACACACAACCACACACACACACAACCACACAACCATAACCACACACACAACCACACAACAACACCCAAACACACACAACCACACACAAACAACCACACACACACACACACACACAACCACAGGCACACACACAACCACACACACACACAGACAACCCCACAAAACCACACACACACAACCACACACACACAACCACACACAGCCACACAACCACAAAATCACAAACACAACACACACAAGCACACAACCACACACACACAACCACACACACACAACCACAAACACAACCATACACACACCCAAACTCACAAAACCAAACACACACACAACCAAACACACAAAACCACACACACAACCACACACACAACCACAGACACAAATCTACACACACACACCCACACACACAACCACACACACACACAGAACCACACACACAACCACCACACACACACACCCAACCACAAACACACAACCACAAGCATACACACCCACAAGCACACACACAATCACACACACAACCACACAACCACACACACACACACACAACCACACACACAACACACACACACAACCACACACACAACCACACAACACCAACCACACACACAAGCACACACACAAGCACACACAACCACACACACACAACCGCACACACAACCACACACACAACCACACGCACACAACCAAACACAACCACACACATACAAAACCGCAAACACACACACACAACCACACACACACACAACCACACACAAGCACACACACAAGCACACACACAAGCACAACCTCACATACAACCACACACACAACCACACCATCAGTATACACTTTCACCAGGCACAGACACCATCATTCATCAGTGCATGCTTTCACTGGGCACAAACACCACAAGCTGTCAGGGCACGCTTTTGCCAGGCACAAACAGCACCAACCGTCAGTGCACGCTTCCACCAGGCACACACCACCAGCCGTCAGTGCACGCTTTCACCAGGCACACACACCACCAGCCGTCAGTGCACGCTTTCACCAGGCACACACACCACCAGCCGGCAGTGCACGCTTCCACCAGGCACACACACCACCAGCCAACAGTGAACAATTTCTAGAGGCACACACACCACCAGCCGTCAGTGCACACAACAATTGTTAACGTATCCACAATTAACTATTGTAGCAATCGCATTACGGCACACTTTACTTTTAAACATATTCATCTAAGGCGCAGCATGCCACCATTGATACAAAAATAAATACACACTTTTTTGGACTACAATTTATAGACTTTTGATGCAATTGATGTTGCAAGATTTAGCAATGCCAATAGCTCAAACTTAATTAATGCGAGACCTATTGCATTGCAAAGGCTTGTTACCCTGAGGAAGCTTCTAAGATGCAGCTCCCTTGGGGAAAAAAGCAAAGTGCTGCACTTTGAACAAGTGACAGCAAAATGCTCTCACTTGTTCAAAGTGGACCAATTGCTTGCTTTGGGGTGGCTGGAGCAGGGCTCCTGCCATCCCATAGGAAACTGCAATGTCACGGGGTGGGCACCCCAGGATATTGCTGGAGCCGATCCTGGGGGGTGGTGGTCCCCAGGGCCATTTACGCTCCATGAGGGAGGCCACGTGGCCCCCCCTCCAACAGTATTTAAGCTCCAAGGAGGTGGTGGTCCCCAGGGCTGTGTGGTGGGGGCAAAGATTCATCAAACGACTCCAAAGATATTGGCAAATGAAAAAACGCTTTTCCCATGGAAATTAGGTCCTAACTATAACTACCTACTGCCGACCGCCAGTAGGTCATATATATAACACGGGTCGGGAGAAGCGGAGCGCGCCTGACCTGCAGCTGGCTGAGTCAGGGGGAGGCTGGTGCTTATTACGAAGCTGGGTTGAGAGGTTTTGCAAGGGACACGGGGTAAAGACAGCACGAGGCAAAAAAGATTTAACCCCAGTTCCCAGTTATTATTATTATTATTATTATTGCGTATTTTATAAAGCACGCAGCTACCCCAACGGGGTGTCCCGGCGCTGATTGAATTAGAAGACGGTCTCTCAAGGGGGAATTACTGGCGAAACAGGAATGTTTTCAAGGATCGGCGGAATTCGAGTTCCGAGTTACTCCTGTGTAGATCCAAAGGCAGTTTGTTCCATCTTTGGGCAGCGCATAGCTCAAAGGTTTTGCCTCCAGCCCGGGTTTTTTAAAATCTTGGAGTAATCAATAAAAGTTTAGCATTTGAGCGAAGGGCTCTCGGATTACTGTACGGCCGGAGGGTAGCCCGTAAATGGGCGGAACCATTGCCTTTGGTAGTTCGGTAAGCCAATGTCATGGCTTTAAACTCTATGCGTTTACTCATGGGGAGACAATGCAGTTTCCGTAGGTAAGGTGAGATATGCTGCCTGTGGGAGAGGCCGCCAATCAACCGCGCGGCAGCGTTTTGTACAATCTGGAGTTTATGACAAAGGCCTTTGGTTAATCCTAGGTACAGCCCGTTGACGTAATCCAAGTGAGAGATTATCAATGCATGGACTATTGTTTTCCTATTGGCACAAGGCAGATAATTGATTAGTTTTTTCAGGGTTTTTATCTTCGAAAAGCAGGCAGCTGAGACTGTATGAACCTGACTCCCAAAGGATAGTTTGTTGTCCCATCGAACTCCTAAGTTTCTAACTGAATCCTTAGGAGTAGGGGCTTGGCCCAGATCTTCCGGCCACCACTGATTCGAATTTTAACCCCTTCCACACTGATGACGAGCTGGGATCGTCATGGCGTAGCCTCCTCGCACGCTGATGACGAGCCCAGCTAGTCACGTAACACTGGTATTTGCGTTTTTCAGCACAGGAGGGGAAAACCATTAGCAGCCATGGAGTTAAGGAGATGGCTGATTGAAGAAGAGTACTTCCGTTTTAACTGCATTCAATCTCAGATAGTTGAGGTCCATCCATTTGGCGATGTCTTTTAAGCAGGTTTTAAGGGGGTCAAAAGCACTACAAGAAGATTCCTCAAACGTGAAAAGCAGCTGAATATCATCAGCATAGGACGTTGTTTTAATTCCTGAGCGAGAAATCAGTTCTGCTAATGGCTTAAATTATATATTAAAAAGAAGAGGGCTAAGTGACGAGCCCTGAGGGACACCCCATTTCAGTGGCCTGGCTGTTGAAGTAACGGGAGGGGTGTGGACTTGCTGTTTACTATTGGATAAGAACGAGCCGATCCATTCGAGGACCTTACCCTGAATTCCCATAGCTTTCAGTCTTTCCAGCAGTATGGAATGAGAGACGGTGTCGAATGCTGCTGATAAGTCCAGCAGCACCAACACCGCCCTCGAGCCTCGATCCAGAGTCCAGCGTACAGAATCAGCAGTCTCAATAAGGACTGCCTCCGTGCTGTAGCCCTTACGAAAGCCATGTTTGGTGTCATGAAAAAGGCCATTGAGCTCAACAAAGCTGGCAATTTGCTGGTGGACTAGTCTTTCCAGAATCTTGGCAGGAGCTGGAAGGAGAGATATCGGCCTATAATTGGCCGGATTCTCTGGGTCTGCATTGACCTTTTTTAGAATCGGAACCAAGAATGCGTGTTTCAGCCCATTCTTTCATCATGTATCTGTCAGGCTTTTCATAACTTGGGGCTATTAATTGAAGTTAATTGAAGTATAAGCTCCTAAAACCGATATGTCAGCTGACGCGCTGAGAGAAAGGGAAGAGGCGGCGGCTGACATGTTTGATGATGACAAAGCCCCTAAACTGGACTCACTCTCCCACAATGCACCAATGGGCTCACGAAATCTGAACTTAAAGGACAAAATTAAACAATTGGAATAAACTATGAGAACAGAACAAAGGAAATGGGGGGAAGCCAAGTCCCTCCAACGCTATTTAGATGTCAGGAGGGGGCCACGGGGGCTTAGGATATTAATAGCCCCAAGTTATGAAACGCCTGACAGAGACAATATGAAAGAATGGACTGAAACAAATCTTGAGTCATCCCGAAGACTGCTTGTGATAATTGTTAAATACGCTGGAAAAGACCGATTAAAGCTGCAACAACAAATTTATGCACTAAATATTGAATTAAACACATTGGGGCAGGCTGAGGAACTCGTGAAACTAAAAGATTAAATGAACAAAAGGTTGAAAAAGGAGGAGGATAAAGTCCGTGAAAGGAAGGCATATAAGTTTCACCGAGACCGGCTGACTATGAAAGTGGACGTTTTTTTACGTTCGCTAAAATACGATTCATTAAAAGTTACAAAATATGGTGCAGCACAAACCACCAGACAAAATCGCTCTGCTAAGAGAACCATGCCTGAAGCAAAGTCGAATTCTGAATTGAGCTCGGCCATTGAAAGCGAGTCGGAAGCAGAGACCCGCAAACAAACACTAAAACAAATACCGGCAACGTTTTCATTGGTTGATGAGGTCGATTTTTTATGCCTCGAACGCATGCAATCCCTGCGCCCCAGGAAACAACCAAGCAAACAACAAAGAACAGACCCACAAAGCGCCAGGAAAGGCAGAGGGCCAGCAGACGAAGAAACAAACAAAAAACAACAGAAACGACAACCGAGAAGGAACTGGAGACGCTAATACAAGAAGAGCAACCAGACATTAATAAACCTGACCGATGTCACCCTAAACAAAGCAGAACAAGCACTGGCGTTGCCAATAGGTCTCGCAGTAGGAAAGTTGGAGCTATTACAATTGCAAATAACAATGCCTTTTATTTTTATTTTGCATGTTAAAAACATAAAGGGCTTTGTCATTTACAAAACCAATATCTCCAACTTTCCTACTGCGAGACCTATTGTGCACTGCACAGTGTGTGTGAAAGTGGCACTGCGCGTGTGTGAGTGGCTTTGCGTGAGTGTCATTGCGTGGGTGAGTGGCGTTGCATGTGTGAGTGTTGTTGCATGGGTGAGTGGCGTTGCGTGTGAGTGGCGTTGCATGTGTGAGTGTTGTTGCATGGGTGAGTAGCGTTGCGTGTGTGAGTGGCGTTGCGTGTGTGAGTGGCGTTGCGTGTGTGATTGGCATTGCATGGGTGAGTGTGGCGTTGCGTGTGTGAGAGTGGGCTTGCCTGGGTGTGAGTGGCGTTGTGTGTCTGAAAGTGGTGCTGTGTGGGTAAAAGTGGCACTGCGTGGGTGTGAGTGGTGCTGTGTGGGTAAAAGTGGCACTGCGTGGGTGTGAGTGGCGTTGCGTGTGTGAGTGGCGTTGTGTGTGTGAGTGGCTTTGCGTGTGTGAGTGGCGTTGCGTGTGTGAGTGGCGTTGCGTGTGTGAGTGGCGTTGCATGTGTGAGTGGCGTTGCATGTGTGAGTGGCGTTGCGTGGTTGAGTGGAGTTGCATGTGTGAGTTGCGTTGCGTGGTTGAGTGGCGTTGCATGTGTGAGTGGCGTTGCATGTGTGAGTGGCGTTGCATGTGTGAGTGGCGTTGCATGTGTGAGTGGCGTTGCATGTGTGAGTGGCGTTGCGTGGTTGAGTGGTGTTGCATGTGTGAGTGGCGTTGCATGTGTGAGTGGCGTTGCATATGTGAGTGGCGTTGCATGCGTGAGTGGCGTTGCATGGTTGAGTGGCGTTGCGTTGTTGCGTGGCGTTGCGTGGTTGAGTGGCGTTGCATGTGTCAGAGGCTAAATGTAGCACAGGGAGACCTCCAGCGGTAAGACAATCAAAAACAACTTAGAAAACATTTCACAGTATGAAAAGATCAAACTCATGAACGAGCGTGATACACCTCAGCTAAAAATCATGATAAATAACAACACACATTAGAAGTGAAACTGCAAGTACAGAAGGACCAGCTTTGCTTGTCTAAAACTCAGAGGCAAAAGAAGAGGACATATGTACTTATGACATATGCTCTCCCACTTCAGGCAGATGAGTGTAATGTGTAAAGCGTCTTGTGGAGCAACCATGTCACATGAGCAGATCGTGGAGTCTGAGAATGGCAGCCGAAGCAAATACAAACAAGAGGAATGACTGTGAGGCGCATTGGTGTGAAGCACATCAAAGGGCTTCTCCTCCCCTATTTAGGTGAGGAGAAGCCGTTTCGGGAAACTGAAAGTACGGCCGGCCTGCGGCCGGCCATGAATAATTAGGGGAGGAGAAGCCTTTGATGTGCTGGGCTGGCTGGCCTTGAATGCGCGTGCATGTTATCACGTGGTTCACATGAACAGCATGAAAACCGCGGGGCTGAAAGCCCTTTGGTTTGAAGATGTTTTCGCCACTTGAATTCTCGCTCCGCTCGATGCGCTTGCGCACATCGATAGGTCGCGAGACCTAAAAACAGCTGTTAGCTTTAGGACTTTCTTACTGCCCTGAAAGCTCATTTAATTATGCGGCCACCAGAATGGATGTATATAAAAGCATTCGTAAGCTCAAATTAAAGAAATATTTCTTGTTACAAAAGAATTCAAGAATAGATACATCAGGAAAACCTTTTTAACAATTCATGGACGATGCCTCGCAATTTAATCTCGATGCATCTCACATGTTAGTGCTACAAGACATGCAGGACCAAAGCTGGGCAAATTCCCCTGCTGTGCTGTCGGCAGGGGGGCGCGCACAGCGCCCCCGTGCTTATGACGAGCTCAGCTCGTCATGAGCCACGGTGGTCATGTGCTCATGACGAGCTCAGCTCATCATGACCACACCAGTTTCGTTAGAACGCTCGCACAGTAGGGGAATTTGCCCAGCATGCGAGCGTTCTAGCAGTCATGAGCACACGAGCACCATGGCTCATGACGACCTGAGCTCGTCATGAGACTCGAAGGTGTTAATGAATGAAAATAGAGCCTCTAGCCAAAGCAATGAAGACCAAGATCAATTAAGCAGTACGGTCAGACAACAAACAAAAACGACACCTTTCAAACCTTCTACTTTCAGTCCCATCATACTAAAAGATACAATTGATATTTTTCATGATCAAGTTGTTACTGGCATTAAGAACCTCAACCACAAAATACAGAATACCGGCTAGCACAAGACCAACAAACAAGAATTGCAATTTAATTTACTAATGTCTAAACTCAAAGCCAACAATGAAATAGTCATCTGAAATGCCGATAAAGGAGGCAATCTGGTACTGTGGAATAAAAACGATTATATCAAAGAAGCCATGAGCCAATTGAGAGACACAGAATGTTACTGTCGAAGTGACCAACTAACACTAAAAACTGTATGCAATGAATACCAAAAGAAATTGGTTGCATGGAAGAATGCAGGACTAATATCTCCTGATGAATACAAGTTCCTGAAGAATGAAAATCCGTTTACACCGATTTTGTATTTTATACCTAAAATACACAAAAATCCCAAGCAACCTCCAGGAAGGCCCATTATTTCGGCCCACAATAGTCTACTTGAAAAAACATCCTGATATATAGACTTCTTTCTGCAGGAACACGTACAACAACTGACCTCCTACATTAGAAACACGGGTGACGTCTTAGCGAAAATGTTGAATTTTGATTGGCAGGAGGATTATCTTCTTATTACTTTGGATGTTACATCCCTATATACGTCCATAAAACATATAGATGGACTAAGGGTATTGCAATACTACCTAGCGCGGAGAGGACCAGACTGCAGACATGCTGTTAAACATGATTGAATGTTGCTTATATAACAACAAATTCATGTTTTAAAACGTCCTTTATCAACAGCTAAGGTGCGTGGCAATGGGGGCCAGCTTCTCCCCAGTTATGCCTGCCTCCATATGGGGTGGTGGGAGGAGCTGGTTCTATTGAAAGAGCACACAATATATGTCAAAAATAACATCAAAGTATGGTGGAGGTTTATTGATAACCTGTTCCTTGTTAGGAAGGGAACCAAAACAGATGCAGAGAAATTTATAGAAGGGCTCAATGTTAATCAACTTAATCTACACTTCAAAGCATCAATAAGTGCTGAAAGTATAAATTTCCTGGATGTGCAGATTTACATTATGGACGTCAAACCAGAAACCAAACTCCATAGGAAACCAACTGCTGTCAATGCGGTCCTAAATGCCGGGAGTTCACATCCCCGCCACTTACTTCAGAGCATTCCCTATGGAGATATGCTCCGCTTGAGACGAATCTGCAGCTGCTAAAATGATGTAAAGGTCGCCCAAGTGAATAGCAAGATCAAATTCATGGAAAGGGGCTACACTAAAAGGTGTACAGATGCAACAATCAGGAAAAGTAACACATTCCCTAGGGAGACTCTCCTCAAAAACAAACAAAAGTTGAGGAATCATAGGTACAGGTTACAGAAGCCTTCAGGTTTATTTTAAAATTTAATAAACATGGAAAAGCTATTAGGTACATCATAAAGAGAAACTGGCCCCTGGTCTTAGGCGACTCCGTCATAGGACATCTGCTTTCCAATAGAACAGCCATAACCTACAGCAGGGCACCCTCCATGAAGGATACCTTGGTTCGTAATGATCCTGGTGGCCAACGGAATGGCACATGGCTTAGCCAAAGAAAGGGGTTACACAAATGTAAAATATGCAAGGCCTGCCAACATGGGGCCAGCAGAACCTCCTATATAATGCCCTTCAGTGAACAAGAAAAACCATCAACAAGGCACTGACATGCAAATCGGATAATGTGGTGTATGTGCTGGAGTACCCCCGTGGCCTGAGATATGTGGGCAGTACAATACTGCAAGGCCACAAGAGGGTACTCCAGCACCTAAGGGCGATCAGGAACAGAGACCAGTCCTACCCAGTGGCAAGGCATTTCAGTGAAGTACATGATGGAAATCCCAAAGATCTAAAGTATTTCCTGATAGACTCCATCCCTCCCAACAAAAGAGAAGGGGACATAGAAAAAGCCCTCAAACAACTGGAAATATGTTACATTCTAGATTAAGATACAAAGCATCTAGGGGTTTAAATGCAATGGAGGAGTTATATGCATGTTTATAGTGCCGACAAAGAAGAAGGTAGACAAATAGGAGCAGGAAATTGAATAAAAATCTAATAACAATAAATTGCACAGCATTAAACTCTATATAATTAAAAACATTGGGGTTATTTATCGCAGCCACCATCCAATTCCTGCTATTCCCGCTTTTTAGAACACACACAAGTAAGGAGGTTTTAAAACAAAATTTTTAGTAGTTAAGGAGGTAGCACATTGCACCTTTTTGCACTAGCACAAGCCCCTTTGAGTCGCAAGGTTTACAAAAAGGAGGATTACATCAAATAGTACTGTATTTGCACTAGCACTTTTGGATTGTAATAAGGTATTTATACCTGTACGATCTAATTAAATAACGGAAAAAATGAGGGAAAAAAAAATCTTTCTTTTTTTAACATAAAACAGGTTGGATTTTTAACAGTACTGAACAGGTTTTATGATTTTATAAACAAGGGGATGGAGGTTTAATTCCATACATTACTCTGGTATTTATACCCATATTGTTGTATGTATTTTTAAACCTATTTGATTGCACATGTCACTTTAAGAGTAAGAAAAATGTTTTTAAAAAATGGTTTAAATGGAACCTTTTCCATGATGCGTATCATGTGATCAAGACTCTTTCAGGGTCGAAACGCATCATGGTGCTATGGTCTTGAAGAGCTGAAACTTAAAAAGTAAAGATTTTGAAACCAGCAACGATTTGTGGTCCGTGCAAAGGTGGAGTACTTCGAATATATATATATATATTTATATTCATTCACTAAAAAACACAAAGATAGTGGCGTTATAGTTAGGGGAATATCTCAGTGACAACATTACCATTTTGAAGTCAAGCAACCACAGAAATTCCCCAGTTATAGTTAGCAGAGGTAACTATAACTTGCACCCCTGCCATGCATGGCTTATGACTTCACATATTACATTACTCATGACATGTTCCTTGACATCATTTATGACATCACATGGTAGCTAACTGCCTCTGTGTAAACTATAAAATAAACAAGCAAGCTCATTGGAAGATGTCATCAATGGTGTCAACAGTGATCTCATCAATGATGTAATTTGAGAAGTCATCAGTGATGTCATAAATTATGCCATATAACATGCCGAGTGATGTCTGTGGGTTTTTGAGTTCAAAACGTTAATGTTGTCATTGAGATAGTCATCTAACTATAAGATCACTATAACCTTTGGTTTTTTCAGTGAATTAAAAAAAAACAGATCTTTTTTATCACACCTAGCTATAAAGTTACTTCAAACATCGTTTTTTTCAGTGAATTTCTAGTTTTTTTTTACGTAAAGTAATATTTTATTACCATACGTAGAACCAACCCCCTGCCGTGAATGGCCTTTAATCGTGCAGAACAGAGAGCTGGGGGTTGGCAAAAGTAATGTGGTCAGCCCACCTGCAGCCAAAACCATTGCTTACTGCTAACATGGAAGGGGTGGGGCTAAATAGATAGAGCTTATAGCTGATTTTGCACCTTTGCATTCTCAGCAGAAATTAAAAAGGAGAACTGTGGACTCTGCTCTCATACCAGGAGGCAAGAAAGAACCCACTTCTTGAACAGTCACTACAGAAGAGATTGCGCTTCAATAAATCAATGATGCATTCACCTCCATCAAGGATTTCAGATCGGTTTTCAACGTGCAATTGTAAAGTCATCACACTGTTTTCCAGCCTTTGCATACTACTAATAGGAAAGGACGTGCCAAATGGGTGGAGCGTGTAGGTGATTTGGTGCTGTTGCATACTCAGCAGCAATTAAAAGGAAGAACCGTATAATTTTGGGGGGAGGGAGTGGGGACACACCTCATCAGACCCTTGGGACTCCATCCCCCAGGACCATATCTCTTTTAAAGGGGAGGGGAAGCAAAGCCCCGCTCCTCAAATCTATTATGGCACCGGAGATGCCATTCCCTGCGCCCCCATCATTATTTGAAGGTAGGTGCCCTGGTGCCCACCCAGAGCACCCACCATGCACAACGTTGGGGGCTGCAGAGGGAGCTCCAGAGCCACTGTTGCCTCAGTCGGCTTCCTGCATGCTATAGGAGCGGGCATTGCTCCCGCCTACAGCAAGCAGCTATTGATGCTGCTGCCTCTGGGCGGGAGCAATCTGTTGATCTGTTTCCCTGCCTGCATCAGTCAGGGCAGGGAAACAGATTTCAAGTTTGTTCTCTGCCAGCTGGGAGCAGACTTTGGGGCCTAATATGATGTTGGTCGTAAGGCCTCCAACCTCATGTCAGAGGCCTTACAACCGACATTGTCGGTTTCAATTCTGACAGGCTGATTTTAATTCAGCTGGTCAGAATTGAAACCGGCCGGTTAGTCCGGCTGCCTTCCGTCAGAGCCCATTGATCAGCGGGAACCTGCACGTAATCCAAATGGGTGGCTGTTTACGCAGTGCGGATTACGATGCACGGTTTCCATGCCGGCCTTTCCGTCATGAAAACCCTGTCAGAAAGTATATTTGGGGGCCCCTAGCAGGGCATCCGCTTGGGGGCTGAGGGGGCACCTATGGTGCCCACCTGTTAATCCCTGCACCCCACAAATTTCCATGCCCACGCAGGTGCAGGCACGGAAACTGCTGTGTCCAGGGAAGGGGCAACCTGGGATACAGAAAGTGAGCCAGTCCCAGGGGATGGGGCAACTCGGACCAGTTAAGGCTTAGGGAGGGAGGCTAGGCACCCCTCCTCCTTTTTAGGTGTCGCACCTGGGATGCAGCGCGAAGCACAGTCGCAATGCGAGACCTATAGACATTGACTCTGCTTTCAAGGGCTTGCAAGAGCGACAGGGAATGGGCACTCGCAGTCTGCGGATCGGATCGGTGAGCGCGCGCGTTCACCACGTACAGTTACGCGATGTGCCCATCTCCTGTCTCCCTTGCAAGCCTCATGCACTTCTCGCATGCAGTAACGGCGCACACACACAGCCACACCTCTTCTGCTTTTGCTTCGCGTTACTTAGGCCACACACATGAACGCACACACACACACGAGCACACACACAGAGACCCACACGTGCGCGCACACACACACACCACACACACACACACACACACACACACACACCCCTCCGCCGCCCCCGCCTCCACCAGTACAAGTAAGCCCCACTTACCGCAATGGCAGCCTCAGCCGCCTGCACTCCTGACTTCTGCAGCCTGCGCGGGGCTCTCCCTCAGGCATGGAAGCCTGCATCACCACTGCTCCTCTGGGCCAGCCACTCCGTGGGCGCGGGCTTCCCTCAGAAGACGGAAGTCCCACCCCACGACAGGCGTGACGCTCCCGAACTTCCAGTTTCGGGATGTGCGCGCTCACGGCTTGTTGCACCATGTATTGGTTACAGAGAGTCTGTTCTTCGTAATACACTGATGGAGAAAGGGTGACATCTGGCCGGAGCAGAGACGTGGGCATGATTCGAAGTAGGGGAGAATAGGGCAGCGTTCTAGCCACTGGCACTGAATAGTGATATTGCGGGGTTGAATGTACACGAAATGAGCTAGATACTTCCTATTCCAAGTATTCCACATTGGAAAGAGGCATAGCTGGTATTTAGCTGCCGAAATCCTCATGCGTCACTTTTTACCAGGCCTTTTCCCTGGATTTACTTAGATAAATCGTTAGTTAAACAGTGTGGGTGCAATAAAAACCACGCGCATGCGTATCAATGCGGAACCGGCCAACTGTGTGAGGGTCCAAGTGCTCGGGATGGCAGCTTAAGACTTTTACACGCATCAACGCTCTGGCTTTGAACCTTATTAATTATAGCCTGGAGAAGCCTGTGCCCAGGGTCTGAGTGGCCATTCTTTCCCCAGTCGGCTGCTGTGACCCGGCGCTACCCCACGGACCCCATTCCAGGCACAGCCTCCTGCAGGGTGGGCTGATTGCCAGGGCGGAGTTTG
The DNA here is from genome assembly GCF_964263255.1 of Lissotriton vulgaris. Lineage (NCBI taxonomy): Eukaryota > Metazoa > Chordata > Amphibia > Caudata > Salamandridae > Lissotriton > Lissotriton vulgaris. The sequence goes on from NW_028253373.1 coordinate 24,932, forward strand.
GTTTCCAGTCCAGCCCTGCTTGTGGCTGCACCTATTAGTTACCTGAGATTTTTCTGCATTTAGGTCCCAAGGAGACACAGTATACTTCAAGATTGATAGACGTCTTTTTCACCACTGACCACCTGTCTTCACTCCATTCTGAAAGCAGGTAGTGCAAAGGAGCAAAGGTCACGCTGGAATTCTGGGGTTCAATAAGGAATGTCAGGAAACATCCAAAGGAAACACACCGTTTGTCACCGTCTAATTTATTCAGCCCCCCAATACATCCAAAGTCCAAACTTAGGTTTGAAGATGCATCAGCAGAGGGCAGTACTGCAAACGAGGACAAACCCTCGCTGCAGACCACGTCTGAAACACCAGAAGTAAAAGCACAGGAGAGTCAGCCTAGCTTATAGTACATGATGTTATCCGCAGGCCTGATGGCTTTGTTTACGAGTACTGGAACATGTTCAACATAAAGCGCACATTCACAAGCAGGAGTTTATTGGCCTTATATAACAAACGCTCCTTGTTCCCAGGCATAGTGGTACTCATCACTGAGCCACCAGACCATCGCCCCTCAAAGATAGTCAAAGACCCCTAAACACCCCCAAAGACAGTCAAAGTAGACATCAGATCTGGCATACACTCAAGTCTATTTCATTACAAAAAAATTGCGTGTAATCACAACGTGAAACTGCGAGGCGAGCACATAGTGGTCAGGAGCACGCTAAGCTACTTTAACTGTTTGGACTGACAGCCCGAGCAACACTTCACTCTCTGGATTGGTGGTTGCTATACTTTCACCTGTCATCTATAGTAATCTTCTATTTTGAGAGCAGTCTTGCCTTGAAGTCTGAGGGTCACTGAGACAATTCGTTAGTGGGTGTAGGCCTATGGATATGAAGGGCACAATGTATCTTAATTTTGGTTGTTATTAAGACCAATCATGTTGGGACCCATATCCCTTGCTTGCAGTAGGGCCCAAGGAACCCTTCTTATGCGAATAGAGTACTCTATGTTAAGTGGTGTCTATGACACCATTCCTGATTCTTTTTAGTTCTGACATTATCCAATACCTTTTGATTTTACTAAAATAATATGTACAATATATTCACATAAAGGGGCTTTCAGCCACCTCTGCTCACCCACTAGCCTGTTGTGCCATTCCCATTTTACTTCCACCCTCTACAGAATACAGCATGGGGCAATCGTTAAGCCTCTGGTTAACATCATTTTAGTCACTACATTTTGCTCTTTCAGGAGGTGCACATACGCACACAAGGAGCTCCTTTGGCAGCAGTGTTACCTGAGTTGATAGTAGGTCACATTTGAAGTGAGAACAGGGCACATTCCAGCGTTATCAGTTCCTGTCCCTTTCCAATGCTGTTGTAAATTCCTTTTGTAGTGGCCTGCTGCTATATCACAGCCTACCATATTATGTTCCTGGACTCAGATACACCCATGGTTCTTTGATGAACATTGCCCAGGAAGAATCCCAAAGTTCAAACTTCATACTTCATAGTGTTTAATTTTCAACACACTTGTAACGGTTTTATTAAAACATAGTTAAGGGCATAATTTGGGTTTAATAATCAATGTTTTATACTGTGAACCTCTCTTAACCCGTCTTTTCCTCTTTTTTCTTTACTTTGTTGGTTCCTTCTCTTTATCTTTCTTCCTTCTTTATTTTTTGTCTTAATTCCTTTTTCTTTCTTTTTGTCCTTCTTTCCGTCCTTCTTTTTGCATTTCCTGTTTTCCTTTCCTTTTTTCCTTCTTCCATTTTTCCTTTCTTCTTTGTTTCCTTCCTTCAGACTTTATTTCTTTCTTTCTCTCTGTTTTGCCTTTCCTTTTTTCTTTCCTTCTTTTTGCCTTCTTCCTTTCCTTCTTCTCTTTATTCGTTCCCTTCTTTATTACTTTCTTTTCTATCTTTTTTCCTCCTTTCTCTCACAATTTCTTTCTTTTTTGCCTTCTTTCATTTTTTCATTCATGTTTTCCTTTTTCTATCCTTTTTATTCTTTCTTTGCATACTTTTTTCTCTTTTGCCTTCTTTTATTCTTTCCTTCTTTTTCTTGTTTGCCTTCTTTCCCTTTTCCTTCGCTTTTTTTAGGTCTCGTTTCCGCTAGCGCATGCGCTAAAGCGAAGCGAGAGCTTATGTAGGCACTTCAGAAATGCTCTGAAAAAGCAGATCAGACACAGTGCATGTGCGACGGGCGCCCGCTCACCATTTGGCGGCCTGCGGCCACTGACAACAGGTAAGCACTTTGATCTATATCACTCCCCTCTCCAACTCCCTCCTCCTACTTGCTCCTGCTGAGCCTCACAAAGTGGTTGCATCTCAGCCACAGACTTCCTGGCTTGCATGCATTACCTTAAAAACATTTTACATTCACACGGAGCCTTTCCTATGCAATTTAAAAGGTTTCCTACTCTGTACAACTACCATTGCTGCGTGTGTTGCGTGCTTCTCTCTTGTTTTCCACATGGTTTATGTTTATATGTTTCACTTCTGTGCCGTCTATTTAACCTTCTAAATTAATTCCCCTTGTCAACTCCCACTACATTAATCTGTTAATTTACAAATCATAGCCTTTCCCCATGGGTTTCTACCTCTATACAATCGGTTACATCAGTGCCACATAATTATATGCTACATAATTACACTGCACTCAATGCAACATACACTCCAAACAATACCACTCAGTGCCACATAATTACACGTCACACAATTACAATCTACTGAATACAACATACACTCCACACAATACCACTCAGTGCCACATAATTATATGCTACATAATTACACTGTGCTCAACGCAACATAAACTCCAAATACCACTCAGTGCCACATAATTACACTCCACATAATTACACTGCACTCAATGCAACATACACTCCAAATCCCACTCAGTGCCACATAATTACACGCCACATAATTACACTCTACTGAATACAACATACACTCTCCATATTACCACTCAGTGCCACATAATTACACGCCACATAATTACACTCTTCTCAATCCAACGTAAATACACAACACATAATACCACTCAGTGCCATATAATTACACACCTCATACTTACACTCTACGCAATGCAACATAAATACACTCTATCTGTCTATCTATCGCGCTCACTCTATCTATCGCTATCACTCTATCTATCGATCGCCCTCACTCTGTCTATCTATCTATCTATCTATCTATCTATCTATCTATCTATCTATCTATCTATCTATCTATCTATCTATCTATCTATCTATCTATCTATCTATCTATCTATCTATCTATCTATCTATCTATCTATCTATCTATCTACCTATCTATCTATCTATCTATCTATCTATCTATCTATCTATCTATCTATCTATCTATCTATCTATCTATCTATCTATCTATCTCCCTTACTCTATCTATCTATCGCCCTCCAGCATCACTCAGCACCACCACAGCATCACTCAAGGGCACCACAACATCACTATGCGCTACCACAGCATTACTGAACGCGACAGCAGCACTCCTCGCCACCACAACCTCACTCAGCATCACCACAGCATCAATCTGTGCAACCATTTAATAACAACTGGTTCAAATATGCTCTCTCAATGTTTCAAACTTTATTATAAATGTCACAAAAAGATGTTAATATTTCACTTCTGTTATGGAATTTTGTCACAATAAAATACAATGAACATAATCTTCACAAAAGTTATTTACAGAAGTTTAAGCTATTGCCATTAAAAATTACAATAACTTTTATTTAAGTATTAATAAAAAAAGTCATTGTTATTTGTAATATCAATACATCTTAGTCACATAAATACAACACATATTGCATTACAAATGCTATAGGTGTCATATTTGCGAAATTTAAAACTATTGCCATTGTAAATGACAAAGCTATTAATTTTGCTATTTTCAAAACCAATACATAAATAAAAAATTTGTCATTTACAATACCAATAGCTCAAACTTTCCTAATGCGAGACCTATTGCATTGCAAACGCTTGTTTTAAAAATAGGGGGACTGTGGGATGGGGTCCCCAGAGACTTTTAAAGGCTTGGGGAGGGGTGGCCTGCACCTCCCCTTTAAAAATACTTTAGGCTCTCGGGGATGTGGTCCATGGGGCTGAATGTGGCTCGGGAGTGGGATCGCTAAATATTTAAATTGGGCCCCGGTGGACGGTGTCCTTTGGCTGGATGTGGATCAGGGAAGGGGACCATGCTGCCTCGCTCCCCTTATTAAATAAATGTGGCCCCTATTTGCCAATAACTTTACCTCAGTTTGATGAATCTTCAAAAAACGTTCCCAAAAAAGCTTCATCCACCTCAGCTCCTTCCTGGAAAATTTTGGGGTCATCTGTGAAGCGGGGCCCAAAGTAGGAGTCTTAAAACCAAATTTCCCTATGCATTTTCCATGCACTTATTACATGTATTTGTAAAGCGCACGTTCACGAGGAGGTATCTTGGCGCTGAATAACAGATGTTTATTGTTACCTAATTCAATGGTACTCATTTTATCGACCTCAGATGGATGAAAGGCTGAGTGGACCCGCCAGAATTTGAACCTGTGACTATGAGGTCGAACACAGGCCCCTGCAGAGGACGCATTAGTCCACTGAGCCACCAGGCCCAGCTAAAACTTCTAAATGAAATTACACCAAGTTTGACTGGAAGCTAGATGTTGGCACAGAAGGCGATTTCTGTATATCTGGACGGTTGGGTTCAAGGGACTCTCGTAAGAGTCCAGCGAACTCAAATAAAAAAAAATAGAGCTTTCTGATTGGCTGAGGGGGCTTTTTTCCATTGAGCCATTTCCCCTCCTGTAGGACTGAGGCGTCCTTGGTAGCAAGCACACTGATTGGCTGGGTGCAACATGAACAAAAATGTTGCATTGGGCATTACAGGACTCGTGGACTTAATCCTCTGTCCTGAAAATGTTTTTAAAAAGAGATATACGGGGGGAGGGTAGGGATACCTAGCCCACTTGTGGAGAGGGGGGTGCAGAGTAACCTGCCCTGGGGCCAACATTTTTTTTTTAGATATTCATAACTCAACTGTACTGCTTCGGATCATGAGAGAAAAAAATACAACAAAGTGGCAGTTGCCATTTATAACAAAATAAATATGACCCCTAGAGTGGGCAGTGGGTCAATGTATTCTATTATTCGAGGATCGTGCGTGTGTGGGCCCCCCAGCCCGATCCGGTCATGGCCCTGTGGATCCCATCTCCGGGGTCCCTGCACAATATTTAAAGGGGTGGGGTGAGCGAGCTCCCTCTCCGAGGCGAACACAGCCTAGTGTCCCCATCCCTTGGGCCTGGCATAAACATTAAAGGGGAGGGGGCATTTGGCCTTCCCCTGGAGCCTCTAAAGGCCCCCACTACCGGGCCCAGCACTGCTGTGGCATCCACAGGACACTGTTTTCCGACCCACAACAGAGTGGGCACGGAAAACTTGCCTGCTCCCACATGGCGGGTGTTAGAACTGGCTATTTCTGGTAGGCTAAGGCTGACGCCAAAGCCAGGCAGAAACCACCATTCTAGTCAGGGCAAGGAAGTCACACGCCAAGATAACCTCTGCTCACCCCCTTGGTAGCTTGGCTCAAGCAGTAAGGCTAAACTCGGAGGCAATGTGTAAAGCATTTGCGCCAGCGCACAACAGCAACAACATACTAGGCACACCACAGAAGAGACTCCACACAAGGTTATTATAAAAATAACTTTTGTATTGTAAAAACACATCAGATAAAATCACACATATACATTGTGCCAACTGGCACAGGCAATATTCACAGGGATTATGTACACAAGACAGGGCCACAAGGGCCACTGTCATATTCAGATATAGCACTTCTAGATAAAATGTAGAATATAAAATCACTTCTAGAATGAAATAGTAAAACATAAAATGGTAATCACAAAGATAACAACCAGTAACCACTGGTAACAGGAACCAGGACCTTACTAGGACCACCTGTACTAAGAAAGAAGAACCACCTAAGTATCACACAGCATTAGGGGTCTAAGAAAGAATACATTACTCATGATGCAATAAACCTACATTCAGAGGAGTAGAAAAGACAACCACCTAAGAATAACCACATTTAGGGGCATAAACCAGAACACCTTACCCATGATGCATGAACACATTCAGAGGAGTAGTAAGGAGAAACACATGATGACTAAACATTCAGAGGTGTTAAGAATAGAGCACATGATGCAATAAAATACATTCAGGGGTGCAGCGCAAGAAGACACATGATGACTAAACATTCAGAGGTGCAGCGCATGGAAAGGAAGACACATGATGCGGTAACACATTCAGAGGTGTTAAGAATAGGGCACATGATGCAATAAAATACATTCAGGGGTGCAGCGCAAGAAGACACATGATGACTAAACATTCAGAGGTGCAGCGCATGGAAAGGAAGACACATGATGCGGTAACACATTCAGAGGTGTTAAGAATAGGGCACATGATGCAATAAAATACATTCAGGGGTGCAGCGCAAGAAGACACATGATGACTAAACATTCAGAGGTGCAGCGCATGGAAAGGAAGACACATAATGCATAAACATTCAGAGGTGCCTAATAAGTCAATAGCGCAAAACTCACACAAGCAATAACTATTAAAAAGCATAGAAATCACATTGCGCCAACACTACATAAGCCACTACCTGTGGCAGTCCCTAGGCCAACCGGCCTTGTTGGGGCAAGGATGCCCTGTGTCCAATGTCAGGGCGCGCTGCCATGCAGCGCCAGTCACAGAGTACCAAAAGCCTAAACGTGGCAGTTGCCCACAAAGTGCTGGGCAACTGTGTACATCACAGAAAGGCCTAAACGTGGCAGGTGCCCACAAAGTGCTGGGCACCTGAAGAATCAACAAAACGGCGCCAGCTAAGCCACACAGGCTCTGAAGCCAACACTGCGCACGTTGGAGCCACACAGGCTCTGGCCAACACTGGTCAAACGTTGGAGCCACACAGGCTCTTAGAAACACATATGGCCCCTCTGAGCCACACAGGCTCTCTCAAAGCGTTGGGGCGACCCACTGCCAAACGGGGCCGCCCTGACTCTCCATTTACTTCATAGAATGCCCCCAGCGCCTCTCAGGGCACGAAATACAAAAACAGATGGGGCTGGGAGCCTCTCCGGGCTCCGTGCACGTTGGGGCGACCCACTGCCAACCGGGGCCGCCCATGAAGCCTTCATGGCTTCCTTCTGGCACTCTCGTTGGGGCGACCCACTGCCAACTGGGGCCGCCCATGAAGCCCTCATGGCTTCCCTCTCTCGAGCGCGAGCTCGCGCTACTGCGGGGGAGGGGCGGACACCGACAACGTGTCCCGGCGCCCCTCCCCTGCTCTGCTCCACTCCGCCCGACCCCAGACCAGACTCACCGGGGCTCTCGTTGCTGCCGGTCTCTCTCTCTCTCGCCGGGGAGCCTCGCGGTGGGGGCAGGCACCGACACATGTGCCTCGCGCCCCCTCCGCTTCCGTCCTCAGGCCGCTCCTCTCGTGGCAGGGCTCCCTCCGCTCACGGGAGCCCTGCCGACCAGCCGCCATCACTCGCCCTTCTTCTCTCCCCCGGGCAGCTTCTCTCCTCTCGGGCTGCGGGGGCGGGACTTCCGGCCGGCCGCGCTGGGATTGGCCGGCCGGCCATCCACTTCCGGGTCGCTGCGGGCAGCGCAGCGGCCCTTCTCCTTTAGGCAGGCAGGCGGGCAGGCATTAAAGATATCGGCGTGGGCAGCCGAAATTTAAATAAAGTAACAAATAAGCGAGGTGGGCACTCGCCAGGCTGGAAAAGCGCTCCTCAGCGCTAGAATCAAAAATAAAGCGCTCGAAAGCGCTATGGGCAATAAAGCGCTCCCAAAGCGCTAGAACAAAAAGTACACAGGGTCCTTCCAGAAATGCAGCTCCACCATGCTGCACAAAGGTCCAGAGAGTCCCAGGGGGGCAAAGCAAAGTCCCCCCCATCAGCCCAGCAAGGCAGAGGGGTCCCCCAGGAGTCCAGGAAAGTCCATCAGGTGCCCAGGGCTGGGCAGAGCCAGGGATTCCCCTGAGCTCAAGCAGCAGCAGCCCCTGGCAGATTCAAGTTGAAAACAAGAACATTTTGGAAGGGGATACAACCCCTTTTTATACAGTGCAAAACCTTTGAAGTTCTTTGAAGTCCTTTGAAGCAGGCAGTGTGAGAACCAGCTGGACTGGTTTAGAGGGAAGTCCCCTTCAGTATCAGGGACAGAGGTGTCAGTCGCCCAGCGGGAGGTGGAGCCAGCTTTGTAGTTACACAGGAACAGCCCTTCACTATCAGGTGCCATCTCCTCCCACTTCCCTGGCAGCAGATGCTGCCTTTCATCCATGGGCTGACTCAGACAACCTCCTGGGCTCTCCAGCCCCTGTCATCCTCAAACCAGACAGTCAATCCACAAGCAGGCCCATGCACTCTGGGCCAGGCTCACCAGCCAATCACACGCTAGCACCAACTTGCACAAATATGCCAACTTCCAAAAGTAGGACTTCTAGACTAGACACAGCCATGCTGCATACATCATTTTGCAGCATTCATTCTCACGAGTTCTCTCATACCAAACTCGCCCCTGCACTCCCCACGCATCAGGAACTACCATGGGCATACATATTCCCCATTCATTCCTATGGGAGGGCAGGTCACTCACCATTCATCCAGAGAGCTCAAGCACTTTACACTGTACCACAGTGAAAAAGTGCGCAGAGGCCTAAAATCACCAACATCAGGTTCCATAAATAGGCTAGGAAAACGCAAAAAGTCTAGGGGTGAACCTGCCTAATGGGCCGGGTCCAACACAACCCCCTTCCAGCCAAAACGCAGGGTAGACCAATCACACCACTGATGGGCTTCACTGCTTTGGGCGACAAAACCACGGACACGGCCTCGCACAGCAGGGACACCGTCCAGTTTTTCGCCACTCTGAACCTACATGGTTTCCTCCAAATAATAACTCTCTGACTCAACTAGGGTACCCCACTGGTACACACTAGTCATCCACAGCCAAGACCAGGCCATAGGCCATCCAAATCACAGGTCCTAACTAATCCACAGAGTGGGGGGTAGTAACCCCTGGCACACAATAGCCATGCTCCACTCTCTCTCTCAGTGTAGCTACAACCACCACTGATCCAACAACCTAGGGACCATACCCTCAGGTTGACCAGAGGTCACGAGCAAGAATGCCCCACCCTACCTCTACTTCTGGGTTTCCGCACCCTCACAGAGAAGCACTCACCAGAACACAATTCTCCTACCAGATCAGGACCTCACTCCATCACTGGTCTACCACCTGGAAACTATTTCACTTCTGAGGTACAAAGCACACAGCACAGTCCCTCTTCAAGCAGGTGGGGGGACACAGCACACAGCAAAGTCCCCTTTCCTCTACCTTAGTGAAAACAACAAACTGCAGGTGAGCCCCAGAACACACAGCAAGGGCAGCCCCCTCAGTCTCTTCAGCTGATCCACTTTGGTAGAGATTCCTCTTGACCTAGAAGTTTCCTAATCTCCCAACCTAAGATCTAAACCCTCAGGTTACACCGGGGTAAGAAGTATGGACACCGTCCCTCTGCACCCCCTTCCAGTTTCAGTATGTCTCAGGCTAGACAGAGCACACGCCAGCGGCGTATCAGCGACACACACTCCTCCAGTACTCCCTATCACAGGGTGATTCTCAGTATGTCCCAGGCTAGACAGAGCACACGCCAGCGGCGTTTCAGCGACACACTTTCCTCCAGTACTCCTCCCAGGTCAGGCCACAACCCCAACCCGGCTTTCCCCCCTCCTCGGGGAACGACCTCCAGAGGCCCCACAAATGGTCAAGCACTCTAGACGGTCAAATGCTCAGCGAGCCAGGACTTCTGCACCCTCCACTTAGGAGCGGTACTGCCCAACACTAGGACCGCCGGAGTTCTGGTTACAGACACTCCCCGTCCTCTAGACACAGGAAGATCCTCCTCAAATGACCTATGTACAGCTTAGGCCCCTGACCTAGTGCTCCCTTAGGGAACCCTCCAGGCCCTGAGATAGGGTTTCAGGCCAACGTGGGACACACTGTCCCACACTCACTCTGCCTCCACTGAGACAGGCGTGAGCCCCTACACCCCTACCATACTACTGGGACCAAGCTGGGTTACACATGAACCTCTTCCCCTTTACAGGATCATCAGATACACAAGCCACTCCTTTTGGAACCACTCCCTAATGCCTCTGCAAGACATCTAGCACACCGCCAGACATCCACCTTCCTGTCCAGTGCCTCTGCAGGACCTCCTGCACACCACCAGAGGTACACCTCTCATGCAAGCTCTTTAACAAAAACTCACACCAACTCCTCCAGTTCAGCACATCACTCATTCGCACACTCCCCCCCCTCGGACTGGTAAGGCAGTTTCCACCACCCCTGATCACTCAACCTGACCACACGTGACACAGGTACCAAACTCTGGGAGCGGGGAATGGGAATAAATACACTGGACACATTTAAGCTGCCACCACTGGATCCTACCACACTGGGGAATCCAGACACACACACTACACTCAGGGAACAACCACCCTCCTGAGCTAGTCATTTCTCCTCACACTCCCTCTCTTCCATCTACCCACACAGGGACAGGATTTGGGATTGGACACGGGACCCAGCAAGGGATTCCTAATCTATGGGAACCTCCCCCCTCTAATGGCGTCCCGCCCTGTCACTTTCTCTCATCTGCCACTAAACATAAAGCGCAGAAACACATTTGAAAATGACACTCTTGAGGAAAAAAATCAAAAACAATAATCCCAAACATGTGACTATCTGAAAAAACAATTGTAGAGTTTTGTAATGTAGCCAGTTGTCGCTATGGCACTGCGCAAACACAAGTTCCAAATCCGCACCGCTGACCAACAATGTTAGAACTGGCTATTTCTGGTAGGCTAAGGCTGACGCCAAAGCCAGGCAGAAACCACCATTCTAGTCAGGGCAAGGAAGTCACACGCCAAGATAACCTCTGCTCACCCCCTTGGTAGCTTGGCTCAAGCAGTAAGGCTAAACTCGGAGGCAATGTGTAAAGCATTTGCGCCAGCGCACAACAGCAACAACATACTAGGCACACCACAGAAGAGACTCCACACAAGGTTATTATAAAAATAACTTTTGTATTGTAAAAACACATCAGATAAAATCACACATATACATTGTGCCAACTGGCACAGGCAATATTCACAGGGATTATGTACACAAGACAGGGCCACAAGGGCCACTGTCATATTCAGATATAGCACTTCTAGATAAAATGTAGAATATAAAATCACTTCTAGAATGAAATAGTAAAACATAAAATGGTAATCACAAAGATAACAACCAGTAACCACTGGTAACAGGAACCAGGACCTTACTAGGACCACCTGTACTAAGAAAGAAGAACCACCTAAGTATCACACAGCATTAGGGGTCTAAGAAAGAATACATTACTCATGATGCAATAAACCTACATTCAGAGGAGTAGAAAAGACAACCACCTAAGAATAACCACATTTAGGGGCATAAACCAGAACACCTTACCCATGATGCATGAACACATTCAGAGGAGTAGTAAGGAGAAACACATGATGACTAAACATTCAGAGGTGTTAAGAATAGAGCACATGATGCAATAAAATACATTCAGGGGTGCAGCGCAAGAAGACACATGATGACTAAACATTCAGAGGTGCAGCGCATGGAAAGGAAGACACATGATGCGGTAACACATTCAGAGGTGTTAAGAATAGGGCACATGATGCAATAAAATACATTCAGGGGTGCAGCGCAAGAAGACACATGATGACTAAACATTCAGAGGTGCAGCGCATGGAAAGGAAGACACATGATGCGGTAACACATTCAGAGGTGTTAAGAATAGGGCACATGATGCAATAAAATACATTCAGGGGTGCAGCGCAAGAAGACACATGATGACTAAACATTCAGAGGTGCAGTGCATGGAAAGGAAGACACATAATGCATAAACATTCAGAGGTGCCTAATAAGTCAATAGCGCAAAACTCACACAAGCAATAACTATTAAAAAGCATAGAAATCACATTGCGCCAACACTACATAAGCCACTACCTGTGGCAGTCCCTAGGCCAACCGGCCTTGTTGGGGCAAGGATGCCCTGTGTCCAATGTCAGGGCGCGCTGCCATGCAGCGCCAGTCACAGAGTACCAAAAGCCTAAACGTGGCAGTTGCCCACAAAGTGCTGGGCAACTGTGTACATCACAGAAAGGCCTAAACGTGGCAGGTGCCCACAAAGTGCTGGGCACCTGAAGAATCAACAAAACGGCGCCAGCTAAGCCACACAGGCTCTGAAGCCAACACTGCGCACGTTGGAGCCACACAGGCTCTGGCCAACACTGGTCAAACGTTGGAGCCACACAGGCTCTTAGAAACACATATGGCCCCTCTGAGCCACACAGGCTCTCTCAAAGCGTTGGGGCGACCCACTGCCAAACGGGGCCGCCCTGACTCTCCATTTACTTCATAGAATGCCCCCAGCGCCTCTCAGGGCACGAAATACAAAAACAGATGGGGCTGGGAGCCTCTCCGGGCTCCGTGCACGTTGGGGCGACCCACTGCCAACCGGGGCCGCCCATGAAGCCTTCATGGCTTCCTTCTGGCACTCTCGTTGGGGCGACCCACTGCCAACTGGGGCCGCCCATGAAGCCCTCATGGCTTCCCTCTCTCGAGCGCGAGCTCGCGCTACTGCGGGGGAGGGGCGGACACCGACAACGTGTCCCGGCGCCCCTCCACTGCTCTGCTCCACTCCGCCCGACCCCAGACCAGACTCACCGGGGCTCTCGTTGCTGCCGGTCTCTCTCTCTCTCGCCGGGGAGCCTCGCGGTGGGGGCAGGCACCGACACATGTGCCTCGCGCCCCCTCCGCTTCCGTCCTCAGGCCGCTCCTCTCGTGGCAGGGCTCCCTCCGCTCACGGGAGCCCTGCCGACCAGCCGCCATCACTCGCCCTTCTTCTCTCCCCCGGGCAGCTTCTCTCCTCTCGGGCTGCGGGGGCGGGACTTCCGGCCGGCCGCGCTGGGATTGGCCGGCCGGCCATCCACTTCCGGGTCGCTGCGGGCAGCGCAGCGGCCCTTCTCCTTTAGGCAGGCAGGCGGGCAGGCATTAAAGATATCGGCGTGGGCAGCCGAAATTTAAATAAAGTAACAAATAAGCGAGGTGGGCACTCGCCAGGCTGGAAAAGCGCTCCTCAGCGCTAAAATCAAAAATAAAGCGCTCGAAAGCGCTATGGGCAATAAAGCGCTCCCAAAGCGCTAGAACAAAAAGTACACAGGGTCCTTCCAGAAATGCAGCTCCACCATGCTGCACAAAGGTCCAGAGAGTCCCAGGGGGGCAAAGCAAAGTCCCCCCCATCAGCCCAGCAAGGCAGAGGGGTCCCCCAGGAGTCCAGGAAAGTCCATCAGGTGCCCAGGGCTGGGCAGAGCCAGGGATTCCCCTGAGCTCAAGCAGCAGCAGCCCCTGGCAGATTCAAGTTGAAAACAAGAACATTTTGGAAGGGGATACAACCCCTTTTTATACAGTGCAAAACCTTTGAAGTTCTTTGAAGTCCTTTGAAGCAGGCAGTGTGAGAACCAGCTGGACTGGTTTAGAGGGAAGTCCCCTTCAGTATCAGGGACAGAGGTGTCAGTCGCCCAGCGGGAGGTGGAGCCAGCTTTGTAGTTACACAGGAACAGCCCTTCACTATCAGGTGCCATCTCCTCCCACTTCCCTGGCAGCAGATGCTGCCTTTCATCCATGGGCTGACTCAGACAACCTCCTGGGCTCTCCAGCCCCTGTCATCCTCAAACCAGACAGTCAATCCACAAGCAGGCCCATGCACTCTGGGCCAGGCTCACCAGCCAATCACACGCTAGCACCAACTTGCACAAATATGCCAACTTCCAAAAGTAGGACTTCTAGACTAGACACAGCCATGCTGCATACATCATTTTGCAGCATTCATTCTCACGAGTTCTCTCATACCAAACTCGCCCCTGCACTCCCCACGCATCAGGAACTACCATGGGCATACATATTCCCCATTCATTCCTATGGGAGGGCAGGTCACTCACCATTCATCCAGAGAGCTCAAGCACTTTACACTGTACCACAGTGAAAAAGTGCGCAGAGGCCTAAAATCACCAACACCAGGTTCCATAAATAGGCTAGGAAAACGCAAAAAGTCTAGGGGTGAACCTGCCTAATGGGCCGGGTCCAACACAACCCTCTTCCAGCCAAAACGCAGGGTAGACCAATCACACCACTGATGGGCTTCACTGCTTTGGGCGACAAAACCACGGACACGGCCTCGCACAGCAGGGACACCGTCCAGTTTTTCGCCACTCTGAACCTACATGGTTTCCTCCAAATAATAACTCTCTGACTCAACTAGGGTACCCCACTGGTACACACTAGTCATCCACAGCCAAGACCAGGCCATAGGCCATCCAAATCACAGGTCCTAACTAATCCACAGAGTGGGGGGTAGTAACCCCTGGCACACAATAGCCATGCTCCACTCTCTCTCTCAGTGTAGCTACAACCACCACTGATCCAACAACCTAGGGACCATACCCTCAGGCTGACCAGAGGTCACGAGCAAGAATGCCCCACCCTACCTCTACTTCTGGGTTTCCGCACCCTCACAGAGAAGCACTCACCAGAACACAATTCTCCTACCAGATCAGGACCTCACTCCATCACTGGTCTACCACCTGGAAACTATTTCACTTCTGAGGTACAAAGCACACAGCACAGTCCCTCTTCAAGCAGGTGGGGGGACACAGCACACAGCAAAGTCCCCTTTCCTCTACCTTAGTGAAAACAACAAACTGCAGGTGAGCCCCAGAACACACAGCAAGGGCAGCCCCCTCAGTCTCTTCAGCTGATCCACTTTGGTAGAGATTCCTCTTGACCTAGAAGTTTCCTAATCTCCCAACCTAAGATCTAAACCCTCAGGTTACACCGGGGTAAGAAGTATGGACACCGCCCCTCTGCACCCCCTTCCAGTTTCAGTATGTCTCAGGCTAGACAGAGCACACGCCAGCGGCGTATCAGCGACACACACTCCTCCAGTACTCCTCCCAGGTCAGGCCACAACCCCAACCCGGCTTTCCCCCCTCCTCGGGGAACGACCTCCAGAGGCCCCACAAATGGTCAAGCACTCTAGACGGTCAAATGCTCAGCGAGCCAGGACTTCTGCACCCTCCACTTAGGAGCGGTACTGCCCAACACTAGGACCGCCGGAGTTCTGGTTACAGACACTCCCCGTCCTCTAGACACAGGAAGATCCTCCTCAAATGACCTATGTACAGCTTAGGCCCCTGACCTAGTGCTCCCTTAGGGAACCCTCCAGGCCCTGAGATAGGGTTTCAGGCCAACGTGGGACACACCGTCCCACACTCACTCTGCCTCCACTGAGACAGGCGTGAGCCCCTACACCCCTACCATACTACTGGGACCAAGCTGGGTTACACATGAACCTCTTCCCCTTTACAGGATCATCAGATACACAAGCCACTCCTTTTGGAACCACTCCCTAATGCCTCTGCAAGACATCTAGCACACCGCCAGACATCCACCTTCCTGTCCAGTGCCTCTGCAGGACCTCCTGCACACCACCAGAGGTACACCTCTCATGCAAGCTCTTTAACAAAAACTCACACCAACTCCTCCAGTTCAGCACATCACTCATTCGCACACTCCCCCCCCTCGGACTGGTAAGGCAGTTTCCACCACCCCTGATCACTCAACCTGACCACACGTGACACAGGTACCAAACTCTGGGAGCGGGGAATGGGAATAAATACACTGGACACATTTAAGCTGCCACCACTGGATCCTACCACACTGGGGAATCCAGACACACACACTACACTCAGGGAACAACCACCCTCCTGAGCTAGTCATTTCTCCTCACACTCCCTCTCTTCCATCTACCCACACAGGGACAGGATTTGGGATTGGACACGGGACCCAGCAAGGGATTCCTAATCTATGGGAACCTCCCCCCTCTAATGGCGTCCCGCCCTGTCACTTTCTCTCATCTGCCACTAAACATAAAGCGCAGAAACACATTTGAAAATGACACTCTTGAGGAAAAAAATCAAAAACAATAATCCCAAACATGTGACTATCTGAAAAAACAATTGTAGAGTTTTGTAATGTAGCCAGTTGTCGCTATGGCACTGCGCAAACACAAGTTCCAAATCCGCACCGCTGACCAACAATGTTAGAACTGGCTATTTCTGGTAGGCTAAGGCTGACGCCAAAGCCAGGCAGAAACCACCATTCTAGTCAGGGCAAGGAAGTCACACGCCAAGATAACCTCTGCTCACCCCCTTGGTAGCTTGGCTCAAGCAGTAAGGCTAAACTCGGAGGCAATGTGTAAAGCATTTGCGCCAGCGCACAACAGCAACAACATACTAGGCACACCACAGAAGAGACTCCACACAAGGTTATTATAAAAATAACTTTTGTATTGTAAAAACACATCAGATAAAATCACACATATACATTGTGCCAACTGGCACAGGCAATATTCACAGGGATTATGTACACAAGACAGGGCCACAAGGGCCACTGTCATATTCAGATATAGCACTTCTAGATAAAATGTAGAATATAAAATCACTTCTAGAATGAAATAGTAAAACATAAAATGGTAATCACAAAGATAACAACCAGTAACCACTGGTAACAGGAACCAGGACCTTACTAGGACCACCTGTACTAAGAAAGAAGAACCACCTAAGTATCACACAGCATTAGGGGTCTAAGAAAGAATACATTACTCATGATGCAATAAACCTACATTCAGAGGAGTAGAAAAGACAACCACCTAAGAATAACCACATTTAGGGGCATAAACCAGAACACCTTACCCATGATGCATGAACACATTCAGAGGAGTAGTAAGGAGAAACACATGATGACTAAACATTCAGAGGTGTTAAGAATAGAGCACATGATGCAATAAAATACATTCAGGGGTGCAGCGCAAGAAGACACATGATGACTAAACATTCAGAGGTGCAGCGCATGGAAAGGAAGACACATGATGCGGTAACACATTCAGAGGTGTTAAGAATAGGGCACATGATGCAATAAAATACATTCAGGGGTGCAGCGCAAGAAGACACATGATGACTAAACATTCAGAGGTGCAGCGCATGGAAAGGAAGACACATGATGCGGTAACACATTCAGAGGTGTTAAGAATAGGGCACATGATGCAATAAAATACATTCAGGGGTGCAGCGCAAGAAGACACATGATGACTAAACATTCAGAGGTGCAGCGCATGGAAAGGAAGACACATAATGCATAAACATTCAGAGGTGCCTAATAAGTCAATAGCGCAAAACTCACACAAGCAATAACTATTAAAAAGCATAGAAATCACATTGCGCCAACACTACATAAGCCACTACCTGTGGCAGTCCCTAGGCCAACCGGCCTTGTTGGGGCAAGGATGCCCTGTGTCCAATGTCAGGGCGCGCTGCCATGCAGCGCCAGTCACAGAGTACCAAAAGCCTAAACGTGGCAGTTGCCCACAAAGTGCTGGGCAACTGTGTACATCACAGAAAGGCCTAAACGTGGCAGGTGCCCACAAAGTGCTGGGCACCTGAAGAATCAACAAAACGGCGCCAGCTAAGCCACACAGGCTCTGAAGCCAACACTGCGCACGTTGGAGCCACACAGGCTCTGGCCAACACTGGTCAAACGTTGGAGCCACACAGGCTCTTAGAAACACATATGGCCCCTCTGAGCCACACAGGCTCTCTCAAAGCGTTGGGGCGACCCACTGCCAAACGGGGCCGCCCTGACTCTCCATTTACTTCATAGAATGCCCCCAGCGCCTCTCAGGGCACGAAATACAAAAACAGATGGGGCTGGGAGCCTCTCCGGGCTCCGTGCACGTTGGGGCGACCCACTGCCAACCGGGGCCGCCCATGAAGCCTTCATGGCTTCCTTCTGGCACTCTCGTTGGGGCGACCCACTGCCAACTGGGGCCGCCCATGAAGCCCTCATGGCTTCCCTCTCTCGAGCGCGAGCTCGCGCTACTGCGGGGGAGGGGCGGACACCGACAACGTGTCCCGGCGCCCCTCCCCTGCTCTGCTCCACTCCGCCCGACCCCAGACCAGACTCACCGGGGCTCTCGTTGCTGCCGGTCTCTCTCTCTCTCGCCGGGGAGCCTCGCCGTGGGGGCAGGCACCGACACATGTGCCTCGCGCCCCCTCCGCTTCCGTCCTCAGGCCGCTCCTCTCGTGGCAGGGCTCCCTCCGCTCACGGGAGCCCTGCCGACCAGCCGCCATCACTCGCCCTTCTTCTCTCCCCCGGGCAGCTTCTCTCCTCTCGGGCTGCGGGGGCGGGACTTCCGGCCGGCCGCGCTGGTATTGGCCGGCCGGCCATCCACTTCCGGGTCGCTGCGGGCAGCGCAGCGGCCCTTCTCCTTTAGGCAGGCAGGCGGGCAGGCATTAAAGATATCGGCGTGGGCAGCCGAAATTTAAATAAAGTAACAAATAAGCGAGGTGGGCACTCGCCAGGCTGGAAAAGCGCTCCTCAGCGCTAGAATCAAAAATAAAGCGCTCGAAAGCGCTATGGGCAATAAAGCGCTCCCAAAGCGCTAGAACAAAAAGTACACAGGGTCCTTCCAGAAATGCAGCTCCACCATGCTGCACAAAGGTCCAGAGAGTCCCAGGGGGGCAAAGCAAAGTCCCCCCCATCAGCCCAGCAAGGCAGAGGGGTCCCCCAGGAGTCCAGGAAAGTCCATCAGGTGCCCAGGGCTGGGCAGAGCCAGGGATTCCCCTGAGCTCAAGCAGCAGCAGCCCCTGGCAGATTCAAGTTGAAAACAAGAACATTTTGGAAGGGGATACAACCCCTTTTTATACAGTGCAAAACCTTTGAAGTTCTTTGAAGTCCTTTGAAGCAGGCAGTGTGAGAACCAGCTGGACTGGTTTAGAGGGAAGTCCCCTTCAGTATCAGGGACAGAGGTGTCAGTCGCCCAGCGGGAGGTGTAGCCAGCTTTGTAGTTACACAGGAACAGCCCTTCACTATCAGGTGCCATCTCCTCCCACTTCCCTGGCAGCAGATGCTGCCTTTCATCCATGGGCTGACTCAGACAACCTCCTGGGCTCTCCAGCCCCTGTCATCCTCAAACCAGACAGTCAATCCACAAGCAGGCCCATGCACTCTGGGCCAGGCTCACCAGCCAATCACACGCTAGCACCAACTTGCACAAATATGCCAACTTCCAAAAGTAGGACTTCTAGACTAGACACAGCCATGCTGCATACATCATTTTGCAGCATTCATTCTCACGAGTTCTCTCATACCAAACTCGCCCCTGCACTCCCCACGCATCAGGAACTACCATGGGCATACATATTCCCCATTCATTCCTATGGGAGGGCAGGTCACTCACCATTCATCCAGAGAGCTCAAGCACTTTACACTGTACCACAGTGAAAAAGTGCGCAGAGGCCTAAAATCACCAACACCAGGTTCCATAAATAGGCTAGGAAAACACAAAAAGTCTAGGGGTGAACCTGCCTAATGGGCCGGGTCCAACAGCGGGAATGGCAAAAATACTTCTGCAACATGGGAGATGACATTTGTTTCCCTGACCACGCTCTTGTGAGAAGGAAACTCATATTACTCCCACTGAGCAGTGAAAAATACTAGCTCCCACCAGGCGGGAGCAATGCGAGCTCCCCCTGCATCCGGAATGGGTGTATGTGAGAGCCGGCAAGGCTGAGGGGACAGAGGCTTTCTCTGTGGCCCTCAATGTTGTTCGTTGTGGTTGCCCCAGGTGGTAAAAAATGCTTATTACACTTTATAATGATCCAGCGCTCCAACTGAAATACTTTATAAATGATGTCACAATCCACTACCACACTTACCAATCAATACCAGGCCCATAAGAAACAATAGAGCAGCTGAATCATGAGGCGAATGGATCAAATATGTTGATTTGATGCTAACTACAATAAACAAGACCAGCTTGTCATTTTAAAAGTTTATTTAAAATTCATAATTGGATAATCTTTATTAACTCTCTTTATTAAAAATCAAACATTTAGTTTATTAATTCAGTTTAATGCATTAAACATTGGCACAAAGATAACTGTAAATTCAGCATTGCTCAAAATAATGAATCAAGAAAAACATAAACATTACTCCCTAAGTTAGCTTTCTGACCTGAAAGGGAAACAAATTAATAAACAGTAGAATGCTTACAGTCCACAGGAAATTGGACAGCACTTCGCCCTCAGGAAACAGTCAGCCACAAACCCTTCAAGAAGCCCAATTTTTATATCATTTTTGCTCTCTAATTTAACTAAATGTATTTCTTTTTAAAAGTTCAGCACTCTGATTGGTTGATGGCTGTCAGGCCACCAAAATCACTCCTTCCAGAGAGAAAAACGTCATAGCATTATTGTTCATTCTCATGGAGTGACAACAACTTCCGAGCGTATCGCAACATTTTAAAAGTTGCCTTTCTGACTTCCACCAAAGCTCGGTAAAATCATGCCTGTCATTTCCTTGGCCTTGTAAAAAGAACATCCAGAGCAGTTCATGAATAAGTCTCTTTTGTTAGAGCCACAGTCTTTTCAAAGGTTATGCAAAAGCAAAGTTCCATGGAAAGTTTCCAAGATGACTGCACTTGGCTCCAACTCTGCTCACGTACAGACCAACCAACTTTTCTTCCAGAACCAGCACTAGGCCTCATAACCATTCTCGGGCTAGTATTAAACAAACACAAAAGGAGTGATTAATTCAGGTAAAGCAAACCCTTCTGTACCACCCAACCCTTACTAATTATTAATTAACCCACTAATAAAAGACATCTAGCAAAAGCAAACAAATAAAGCAGCACATAAAATATCTGCCATTCTTCATCTAATCCAGCTTTATGTTTCTGAAAGAGCAAAAAGATGATTAAGTGATACACAGACAGACAATCACAACATAAGACAAACATGTAAGCACATATAATAAAGCACATGTCATGAATGATCAGCCGCATATTAATAGTGACAAAGACAATAGGACAGACATGACAAACAAAACAATATTAATCACATGTTACAAAACAGACTTGCAAATGCAACAAGAGCACATGTTATTAATTCCCGCGTGTTCATGTGTGGTGCAAACTTAATCTAGGTTGAATTAATTAAACAAATCATGCAACAGCTCATTAATAAATTAGTTCATGTTATGGGAGATTAAATCCACGAGTCAGAATAAAATATTTTCTGAAGCTCGCTTCATCAACTCCCTCATCTGGTGATTTTAAAATCACCAAACAATACCAAAAATTTCAGAATTTTTCACCCATTTTGGAGACAACACACACTGGATTCTCTCGATATTAGTCTCCCTAAACCCCTGTTTCAGCTGTCTTATCATCTCTTTCAAACTGAACCCTTCGCATTTCCTCTAACTCATATTCCTTTTCTTGTTCCTTTCTGAGTTTATAAATCCTTCTCTTTTCTTTGTGATGCTTCCTCCTCTTGTGGATCAAACAACTAATTTTTAGCAGCATTATCACTATAATAATGACAATTACTGGATAGAGCACTTTGCCAATAATTGAACTACCAAGTTCAGAAAACCATTCTTTGATAGCCCCCATTCTCTTTCCAATTTTTTCGGTAAAACTTTCTTCCTCCATGGGTTCTATTTCTTCATAAAAATGTGTAATGTTTTTAACAAGTAACTCTATATCCCGACTTTTGTCAGGTATATAAGTACAGCAATGGTGGACATGCAAGACCCCACCGACTCCACCCTCTTTTGCAAGCAGAATGTCTAAAGCAAGACGATTCTGCTTAACCATACTTCTGGTAGCAACAAGTTCTGTGCTAACCAATTGAAAACCACTTGCAGTATCAGTTGACAACCTATCTACAATCGTGGAAACCTTTCTGATTTTAATTGAATTTATTGTAATTCCCACCATAGGAATAACAGCACCAAAGATATCTCCCAAGATTTCTGAGAAACTTTCTCTTTTGTACCTGTTCAGATTCAATGGTTCACCAAATTCAAAAGTACCCTTTTCATTTCTATCAACATGAAAAATGTTTGGAAAGACTAGGCCGAGATAACATGTCCCGTACCAGTGGTCTGGAAGGCTAAAATATGCTTTATTGCCACAGATAAAATAAATCCCAGGAAAAATTGGATCCTTCCCACCTTTAAATCCCCATCCCCCTGTGATACGATATGTATCCTCACATTGACTAGCACCTACAAAAAAGTTATCATATAAAGTATTATCTCTTCTGATACAAAATTTACCACTAACTGGTTCATCAATATGAATAGCTGCATTAGTATTAACACCATTTAGTTTTGCATCCTCCATCTGCCAGTATTTGGATTTAGCATGTTTAAGCATTTCATTTCTCTTGTAAACAGCCCTTCTCTCCTCAACCATGTTTAGGAAAGTCTTTTCTTCAGCTCTCATTTTGCACGTTAAATTATTTCTATAGGCGTACTCATAATTGAGTTCATTAGTAACTAAAAAGAATTCCCTCATCTGCTTCACAGGCCTAACTTTGTTTAAGCTATTTACAACTTTGAGATTTGTAAAAACCTCATCAAAGTCTGAGTAATAATACTCCAGATGACCAGTTTCATAAAACAGGCTAGCAATCACACTACAGGTAATACCATAAGTGAGAGGTAACATATTATAAGTCACCCCCTCTGAAACAGAAGCAGGCAGTTTCACACAAACATAGCAATCCTTGACATTCATTACTTTGACATATTCAGACAAAAGCCTTGAAAATGAATTGCTTGAGAAATCTCCAACAGATCTATCTTGATGAATCTCTGGATTATGCTCAATAACTCTGCTAGACTTGCCAGCGTGTTTCTCATGTTTAGGCTCAACCTTACTGGTTATATTAGTCTTAGATTTTTGCTTATTAACATCAAAAGGATAGACCACAGCTAAAATTAACGAAAGTAAAATTAATAATATCACACAAATTGAAGTCATTTTACAGCATCTCTTAAAAATCGAACACCTAAAAGTATCTGATCTAGGCATTTCTAAATTCAAAAACAAAATTTTTTAAATTCAAGTGTAAGTTACTAACAAAATTATATCCCCCCTTTTAAATTTTTTTTTTTTTTAGAATAAAACCCTAAACAGCTTTTCTTCGACCTTGTGTCACATAAATATGTGCTCTCCAACTAAACACAATTTCTTCGACCTAAAGTCACCTAACAAGTTTTCTTCAGCCTTATGCCAGGAAACAAAAAGTTACCTATCAAATTTTCTTCAGCCTTATGCCAGGAAATAAACCCTTATCTAATTTCTAACAATTTCAATCCTTATCACTGATTTCTAAATCTTCCTGACTGCTACTTTCCACCTCAACAATTGGTGGAATAATAATATAGGTCCACTCTGGGGACTTATATTTATGATTTGGCTTTACAACTCTTTTTGTCTTTCGGGTGATTACCTCAATTTTCTTGTTTTTGTTTTTCTTTTCAAATTCACTTCCCTGACTAGAAACCTCGTTGATTTGTTCTTTTGATTTCTTCACTAGTTTGAATTTCAAATTGTTTTCAGGCCAAATGTCTCCTTTTCTCAAAACTTTTTTCTTTGGCACACATTCGTTACATTCAGATTTCCAAGCTCTTTTTCTGAATTTTCTTATTTCAGATTCTTCATCACTTTCATCAGTATCTGTATCAGAGACTTCAAATCTGTACTTAAGAACTTCTTTACTCGGCAGCTTCACTCCATTCGAAACAATACCTTTACTGGTACTTGGTAATTCTTCTTCTTCTTCTTCAGGAATCACCTTCAGCTTCCCAATCTCAGGCTTTTTGCTCTTAATCACAGAGTTACTTTTTTGCCTTTTAATACTCTGGCTCAGATTTTCGTCTCGCTCAGAATTTTCTGCTTCTTCTGAATCTCCCTTTTCTTTTAGAGACTCTTCTTCAAGCAGATCATCATCAACACCTCGATCTCCAGTTTCGATATTCAGATCTTCTTCATTCAAGTTCTGACTCTCATCTAGATTCTCTTGATGTGGATTTTCTTGTTGATCATCAGAATCAGGATCTTCTGGGTCTCCTTCTGAATCTGAATCAGCTGTTGTGTCACTGTCTTCATCAGGATTTTCAGGAGGTGGCACACAAATTGTATGGCTTGGATGAATCCACCTTTTTAACCCTTTGCACTTGATAGCATTTGTTGTAACTAAAATAACTTGTCTTGCTTTCTGCCACCTTGGGACTAAACAGTTCCTTCTTCGATGAACTTTGGTCCTTACCCAGTCTCCAGGTAACAAATCATGGGCTTGTACTTTCTCCTTTGAGATTACATCTGTCCCCACCTGATGAAATATAGAATTCACTACATCAGACAGGTTTTGGCAATATTCAATGATTGCACTATCATTAATACTCATTAGTTTGCCAACTGGAACAAATGCTTGTCTCATTACTCTACCCATCACTATATCGTGTGGGCTAAGACCTGTCTTTTTGTCTGCAATGCTTCTCATTGACATTAGAACAAGTGGAAGTGCATCTGTCCACTTTACTCCTGTAGCATCACACATTTTTGCAATTCTATTTTTAATAGTTCCATTTATTTGTTCAACAACACCTGATGCTTCTGGTCTGTATGCACAATGCAGCTTCTGTTGAATATTCAAAGCCTCACAAACCAATTTCATCAATCTGTTTTCAAAATGAGTTCCACGATCACTTTCAATGGTGACTGGAAATCCGTACCTAGGTATGATCTCCCTAAGAAGTAATTTTGCCACAGTAACTGAGTCACTGTGACGAGTTGGGAAAGCTTCCACCCATCTTGAAAACAGACAAACAAATACCAAAACATATCTCAGCCTGTTGTTCATCGGCATCTCAATGAAATCCATTTGTAATCTGGTAAAAGGACCACCCTCCCGTCCTATGGTTCCCAGGCTTACAACAATTTTTCTGTTGGGATTCATCTGTTGGCAGGTCAAGCATCTTTGGCAAAGTGACTCCGCAATTATTCTAAACTTTGTGTTAAACCATGTTTCTCTGAATAATCTAATCATGGAATCTCTTCCTAAATGTCCTGGACCATGACACATCCGTGCCATATCAGCAATCATGCAGTCCGGCATTACAGGCCTTCCATCTTTGTGTAGCCAAATTCCATCTTCCTCTCTTTGTCTGCAATCACTTTTTAACCATGTGTTTTTCTCTTCCTCACTTGCCTCATCTTGTAAGTCTTTTACTTCCTGCCATGTTTCAACTACAGAAATTAGCATGAGAGATTTCATTGTGTGACTTTCGTCTTTTTCCCGATTGATTGAGTAATTGTTTTTAGCACAGTACTTTGCAATCTCATCTGCGAATGCGTTTCCTTTGGTGATGTAATCATCACCTTTTTTATGAGCTGCACATTTGACTACAGCAATTTGTTCTGGTAACTGAATGCCATCAATCAATCTCTTGATCAATTTCTCATTTCTGATCGGTGTTCCTGCAGAAGTTAAATAACCTCTTTGGGACCACAGTTGTCCATAATCATGAACAACACCATAACCATTTTGACTATCAGTCACTATGGTTACTCTTTTGCCTGCTGCTTTTTCACATGCTCGAATTAAGCCAATCAGCTCTGCAATTTGTGCAGAACGAATTCCATTTAGAGGTGAACCTTCAACAACATATGAGACTGTGCACACTGAGTATGCTGCTCTCAGAATCCCTTCATCATTTCTCAAACAAGATCCATCTACAAAATAGATTATGTCTGATTCAGGTAAAGGAACATCTTTTATGTCCTGTCTTGGTTTTGTGCAGTAATCTACAACATCCAGGCATTCATGATCAATGTCATTCTTGTTACTTACCTCAGTAATAACTCCATCTGGTAATAATGTGGAAGGGTTCAAATTCACACACCTTACAATTGACACATTGTCTGAACCCTGAATTGTTTTTTCGTATTTTGTCACTCTGCTATTTGTCAGATGTTGAGTCCTGCTTCTGGTAAGAAGAATCTCAACTGAATGAGGTACATATACTTTTACAGGAAATCCCATAATGATACCCTCACTTTGCTCAAGACTTACACTTGTTGCGGCCACTGCTTTTAAGCAACCTGGCAAAGCTTTTACAACAGGATCCAAAACAGCTGAGAAATATGCAATTGGTTTTCTCAACTTCCCATGCCTCTGAATTAGCACTAACAATGCACAACCTTCTCTTTCACTGCAGTAGAGTTCAAATTCTTTCTCATAATCTGGCATTCCCAGAGCAGGAGCTTCACATAAGCTCTTTTTTAACTGCTCAAAAGCTTCCAGTTCAATTTTTGACAGACTAATTGGATCTTTTATGTCTGCTTTTGTTAGTCTCTGAAGTGGTTTTGCAATTACTGAAAACCCACTAATCCATTGTCGACAGTAACCAACCATTCCCAGAAACATTCTCACCTGTCTTTGTGTTGTCGGTGGTTGTATTGCTCGAATCATTTTGATTCTCTCAACTGTCACTTTTCTCGTTCCCTTTGCAATTCTGTGACCAAGATATTTCACTTCTTGTTTACAAAACTGCAATTTTGCTGGTGACACTTTATGTCCCTCATCTGCCAAACGATTTAACAGGGTAATGGTATCAGTAACACAATTTTCTCATGTTTTGGCTGCCACAAGCAAATCGTCAATGTACTGCACCAATGTAGAATTACCAGGCAATATTAGATCTTCCAGGGATTTCTTTAACAATTGATTAAAGATAGATGGACTCTCAGTATACCCTTGAGGGATACAACACCATGCTAGGATCGTATTTTGGAACTTGAAAGCAAAATTTGCTGGCTTTCTGGGTGTAAGGGAACAGTAAAGAAGGCATTACACAGGTCTAGGACCGTGTACCATTCTGCATCATGTGGAATCTGGTAAAGAATTACTGCAGGGTTTGGAACAATGGGACAACATGGAACAACAATCTGGTTAATTTTTCTCAAATCCTGAACAATTCTGTATGTTCCATTCGGCTTTTTAATACCCATAATCCGTGAATTACATGGGCTGCTTTCAATTTCCTTTAACACACCTTGACTTATGAATTTTTCAATTACTGGAATGACACCCTCAATTGTCTCAGCTTTCATTTTATATTGAGGAACATTTGGAAAATCTATTCCCTGCTTAACAGTGATTTTTACTGGATCTATGTTTTTCATGAGACCCATATCATTACCAGTTAGGTCCCAAATTGCTGGATTAACTGGCTTTTTGAACTCTTCTGGCAAGTCATTTTTATCAAACACCGGAAACAGTAATGTTTTTTCCTCATCAACCATTAGCATAGTCAATTTATAAAGCCCATCTTCTTCTGCAGTTTGCATTTCAATCCCATCTGGTGAGCAATATATTTTGCAATTCATTTTGCACAGTATATCACGACCCAACAGATTAATAGGACTGCTATCACAAACTAAAAATCTGTGTTTATCTTTGTAGTTGCCAATTTCTACTTTTACTGGTTCTGTTAAACTTGTTTTAATTTGCTGGTTAGCTACACCTACAACTTGGATGGACTCACCAGAGAGAGGAAGGTTTTCTATTTCTGCTGATCTAACAGTAGAACGGGTAGCACCTGTATCCACAAGGAAGGTAACATCTACATCATTAACTTTACCATTCACAAATGGACCAGACTGATCTACCTCAAGAGTGGGTCCAAGCACACACTCTTCTTCCTCTCTCAGGCACCGTCATGAGTAATCCTCTGATGAATCACTCTCCTCTTTGTCTTTTAACCAAAATTGAGAAGCATTTGACATGTTAACTTTTGACAGATTTTTAACTGAATTACTTCCACAGAAACCTGTTTCAGGAGAAAATCTCTGTGTGTTAGCACTACCAGGGAATGGTGCTTGAGGTATCTGACTCTGCTGAATTTGATTCTGCTGTACCTGATTCTGCTGCTGAAACTGGCTTTGCTGTGTCTGGCTCTGCTGATTCGCTATCTGTCGCTGTAGCTGTCGCTGCTGACTTAACTCATTCAGCTGCTGTTGTAGCTGTTGCTGTTGCTGCGGATTTAACTCACACTGCACCTGTGGATTCAATTAATTATTTTTAAAATTTCTGGACAGGTTTTTACACTCTCGTTTCCAGTGTCCAATTTCGCCGCAATTAAAACATGGGAGCTTTTGTTTCAGCTCTTCAACATTTACATTACATTTTGGCTTATTGTTATTAAAATTACACTTGAACTTTCCCTGTTGCATAGAGGCTAACTGTTGTTGTTGCTGCTCAGCTACCTTCACTTGTGCCCACATCGCTTTCTCCTTGAGATTCTTTTGCCTTGCGTCTATCTCATCGCTCCAATATTTTGCTTTTCTCAGGATGTCATCAACTGAAAGTGCTTGCCAACAAACAATTCCATTTCTAATCATGTCACCAATTTCAGGTCCCAGGCCATATACAAATCTGTATATAAAATGGCTCATGTCTTTTTCACTTAATTTTTCATAGCCACTGTACTGTTTAAAAACTAACAGTAACCTTTCATAAAATGAATGAACTGATTCTTTTGGTTCCTGGTTTGTTCTGTCTATTTTAACCCAGTCCACTTCTTTTGGGGGAATTTTTGCTTTCAGCCAATAAATTACTTTATTATAAATGTCCATGACATCTTTTGCTGGGGCACCTGTAACCGGGTCTCGGGGAGGTTCTTCTTTGGGCCAATCTATAGAAATTTTGCATTCTGTCCAAAGATCTGATGGGACAACAATGTCAAAGAATCCATCCAAATCAATCCACAGAACTTTTGACACTTTTATAAATCTGTCTACCTGTCGATACCACTCAACTGGTTTTTCCCTCAAACGTAGAAAATCATTAGTAAACAGGAGAATATCCTGTCTGGACCAAGGAACATGCATATACCCTCCTCCAGCTATTTCTCTCATTGGAAATTCAGAAACTACATCATTTCTTAGTCTTTTATCCTGTTCTTTCTTTGACCATTTTATTCTCCATTTACCTAATTCACCTAATGTTCTGAGAAAACTTATTAATTCTCTTATGTGTGTCATTCTTCCAGCAGCATTTAGATTGTCAATGTCCCTCTCAGAAAAATCCACCCTGTAATGTTTCTGTAAATGTTTCTGTTTGCTCAAATCAATTTCTAACTCAGCAGCCAATTCTTCCAATTGTTCATACCTGTTTTTAGTTTTCCACTGAATACTTTTGCAAATAAATAACAATTCATCATCCTGATACAATTTCAAATTGTCAGTACCAATTGTGCCAATGATTAATTCTTCCAGATCAGCTTTTAATTTAGCTACATCAAGCTTTTTATAATCAGGAGCTTCAGAGGACAATCCATTTTGAGATAATTCTGTTCTGTTTAAGCTTTTCTCTGACAAACCTGAATCTGAATCTGCCACAGTTGGTGTTAGCGAACTCGAAAAACTTCCATGTAATGTTAAATTTGGCATCATAGATTTTGCTCTATGAATCTCTGAAAGATCTGAATAAAATTTTTCAGCAACCTTTTGAATTTCTGCATTTAATGGAACTGTTAAAGCTGTTTGTCTATTATCTCCTTGCTCAAAAACTGGTACAACAGGACCAATAGTTACTGGTACTGTCACTGCTTCCATGCCTTTTGTCAATTGTTGAATTAAATCTTGCTTTGCTTTATTATAACTAGAAATTTCTTGATCAACAGGTAATCTTTCTTGATTTCTCACAAAATTATTTTCTTGTTGAGGAACTCTGCTTTCTCTAGGTGTACTACAATTATTTACTGAGCCTACCCTTTCAGGTAATTTTAAAATCTGGGAGAACCTTCCTCAGCTTCTCTAGGAGGTGCACTTGGAGAAGTTTCTGTAGTAGGTTGAGAACCCGCTTGATAAGGAGGCGGTTTGGGTTTAGTAGCATAAATATCTTCTAAAACCGCATCATCTAATTCCTCATCAATTCTCCTTCCAGCCATCTTTTGTTCTCAATCTTCAGTAATCATTATTCTTACTGGGTACAGACCATCATACATGTCTGCCTTTCTCCAGCGTCTCACTTTATCCTCATGTGTTTCTCTATTTAAAATGTATTTAGAATGTCTAGGTGTCGGGCATTTGCTCTCACGCTCAAGTTCCATCATCTCAACCTCCCATTCAACTAATGCCTCAAATTGTGTAGGTCTTGGCTTCGGGACAAGATCCATCATTTTTCCTCTCAAATTTTGTTAAACTTTCAAATTAAATGACCGATCTTCTGGCCAGGCTAGTACGCCATCATTTCTGGTATAATGCATCCAGTTATCAAACCAAATTACAGTATGATAACCATATTCGCCTTCCATATAGGCTGCGGGTGTTTTGTACTTGTGAAGTAATTTACCACCACGCGTTTCAATTTTCTTATCAGGTTTAAAATAATTTTTCACCTTCTGAAACCATGAAGGCTTTTTCTCATAATCATTCCAATAACTCATGTTTGTGACACAATGCTTTTGAGTTATCTTTATTTGCAATTCTAATGGCAGCTGCTAGTTATCTGCTTTTACCCAGTATTTTAATAGCCAAACCAGTATCCTTGTCACCTCTGCTGTTGTTGTCCTAACCAGGGTGGCTGCTGTGATATTTCACTATTTTACAGCAAGTCCCACCTTCCCAATGTCTTGGTCAATTTCAAAAGCAAAGCTCTGGGCACTACTAGCGCTGAGGAAATCTAAAGCACAAACACTCCGCAGGAGTAAACAATGGGCATCAGTCTATTACAACACAACAAATGCCTGGGCCAATCAGCGCGGCTGCCACAATGCTCAGCCAACCACAGCGCTTCTTTTCTGTGATGCTCCAGACGCCCAACCAATCGGAGCGCGGCTCTGAGTATGACGTGACAGCGTCTCCACCAATGACAACGCGGCTGTGACGTACACAGCAGCTGCAGCCTTTAGCTTCTCCCACTCGCTCACAATTTGACAAATTTCTTCTTAAAATCAATAGCGCGGCAAGGAAGCATGGACACTTAAAAGTGTAAACAACCCCCGCAAGCAGTCACTATGCAACCACTTGCACAACACCTCAACGAATCACAGCTCCGCTCCGCTGTGACACTACGGACCTTCAACCAATCAGGGTGCGGCCCTGCCCTGCTATGATCTATGATGCAGCGGCACCCTGACCAATGAGAGCGCGGCGGCTGTGACGTAGACAGCCGCTGCAGCTGGCAGCTCTCTCCTTATGCTCCAAGCAGCCCCCCTCCTTTACAAAATGCTCGGCACACGCATAAGCCTTGACACGCTTCTTCTTTTAACAACAGCGCGATTGTAGCAAGAGAAACACCAATCAGAACGTGGCTATATTATGACGCGTCGGACATTTCTACCAATAGAAGCGCGGATCCTTCGTGCTAATATTAAACTCGAGCAAGCTGTCAGACTCCACACTGCAGGATCCGGCTGATGCACATAAAACTCCACCTCCCGATCTCACCGAACTGTGGTAAAATCGATTACCTATACTTAATTTGCTATCAATAATCAATAAGAATAACTCAGAAAAATAAGAGGCAAAATCCGGGATATTGAGGTGAACTCAAAAGGGTTTTATTCCTGTAAAAGGAATTGGGTTATTGGCTCGAGCCAAGGTGGCATAACCATTCCATCACCACACAGGGTTCAGGAAGGGAAGACAGACAACATATTGTTTACAGAAGTACATATATATAGTCAATGCATTACAATGTATGAGCATGTAGTAGGCGTAACAGCTGGAAAAGTAGAGATAAAACATGGAAACGTCATTAAAAAGGCGGTATAATAGGCGTGCATGAAGGCGTGTACTAGAAACGTCATTAATCATGAGGTCACAAAATGGGTGGATACATAAGAGAATCTTGCAATGTCAGCAGAAATTCATAGCAAAGATGCGCGCGCAGCGGATTGACGTGACTCTGACGTGTAACTGGAGGGTGAAGGGGACTTGACACTTAGCACTATAAGTGTAGACATAAGTCTGAGATGTCAGATCAACCTGATCCCAATATCGTATCTGGTATCGTATGTTTAAGGAACAGTAGTGTCTGGAAGGAAGGTCTCTCGGGCAGAGACTACTCTATACTGTCTGCATGTATGCGTCTACGTGTTGGCATGCGGGGTGAGGGGGCATGGGCCTACCATGGCAACGGAGTCTATGAATTACTTGCACGGAGACAGAAGAACCGGGCCCTCTGCTCCTGCAGCTGGGAGGATGTTTACTTGAACTACGAGACAGGAATGTGTTTTCGAGGAGTGGAGCAGATAATTCGAAGGTTGAAGACGGTCTTGGCAGGCAGAGGTTAGGCTATGCGCCGGAGCCGCGCAAGGAAGTAAGGTGGGGGCCACTGGCACAGAGGTGGCCTGGGCTGAGGCCCTCGGAGTCAGAAAGCAGGAGAGAACTCGAAAAAAGCTCAATGGCATATTCTGGGCCTACTTCGCCAGAGCTGAAAAACGTGTAAAGTGTACCACAAAAAGACGGTGGCACGACATATATAGGAACTGAATATTCAATCCGTTCATGGCGGATCTGAAAGAGGACAAGTTAAAGATGGACGCAAATGTATTTGCGTCTTCGTAGCTGGCACAGGAGGGAGATAACATGCACTGCAAGCTAGTACATGGAGACGGTGGGGTACTCGCTGGGGAACACTACTCGATCAAAAATTATATTTCCTCATTCCCTCCTTGTTCCCCACG
This sequence comes from Lissotriton vulgaris, assembly GCF_964263255.1. Taxonomy (NCBI): domain Eukaryota; kingdom Metazoa; phylum Chordata; class Amphibia; order Caudata; family Salamandridae; genus Lissotriton; species Lissotriton vulgaris. Next base: position 57,695 of record NW_028253373.1, read on the forward strand.
GACCCTTCATGATACATCGATTCTCATTAATTGATCGACTTGTTCACTTAACATCATTTGCTCTTCTTTCTTTAGGCGCTTTGAATGAGAACTTGAACGTGGGACACATGAAGTGGCACACAGGCCGCAAATTGCCGGTCCACATTGGATACACAGGCAACAACTGAATACTACAAGAAAACCAATACCTAGGAGGGATAGGATCTTCCACCCCCAGGCTGACAACGTTGTCCAGAACCAACCGGACCAAGTCCAGGTGCCTGGAGTCTGATGAATTAAACTTGCAATCTTATGGAGACGTGTAATAGCTTTGTACACGGTTGGCGCGTTATTAGGGATGAAAATACAGCAGCTTGACCCGATGACCTTACAAGCTCCACCCCTATCTGCCAAGATGACGTCAATAACAAGACGATTTTGAAGAACAACAACCCGCATAGCGGACTGCTCCTCCGTTAAGTTACCTAGAGCTGAAGCGGTCTCAAGTACCACTGCTTCGAGGGTTCTGGTCAATCTACGGATTAGTTTACTATTTGAAACAGTACCTAGGTAGGGGAAGAAACCTTTATTAAAATCTGTATATTGTTCCCATGTAGTTTCTTTATAATTGACAAGCGGGAGATCTCTCTTGTATCTATGCTTAACCAAATTGGTGTTTCTATGATAATCGGGAGGGGCTAGAAAAACAGGTGGCAGAAGGAATGCAATATAACAAGTGCCATCCCAGTCTAAAGGCAAACGGACATATGCGGTATGACCACAAACAAAATAGGAATGACGTAGAGCCCTAAACGTGGATCTACCATGATCAGTAAATTCAACTACAATGGTACATTTACTATGACCTACGTGTACAGAACCATTCTTGCGAACACATAGTTCACCAGTAACAGGCAAGACTGCCATAGCAGGTAGAACAGGAGCAGCTTCGGATTCGACAGATAAAATCATGAAAGTGACTGTGTAATTTCCTAACCCATATACTTCGTTTTCTAGATCAGTTCCAGTATCAACGGGGAGTCCCTCCTTGTCAGGGTAGCATACCTTAAGCAGGACTAAGTTCAGGTCACCCCAAACCCAGTTACCTTCATAAATAGCAGCAGTAGAAACTAGGGAATTGAGCATTTTAAACCATGCACCACATGTGCCATTGTGAGTGAACGGGTACGGGAAAAGGGGCAAAACACCCTTGTTTTCTTGGTAAGGAGGGAAACGACCACATATCCAACAATTAGTAGCATTGGTAGCCTGATGGGAGTGATGTAACATACTAATGAAAGTGTTGTTGCGCAGCGCAAGTCTATATGATAATTCATGAGGCGGTAAGTCACTAAAAGAATGTTCAGTAGTAACATTATAAGCAGCACGCTTGAATATAGGGTAGTATATATGCAGTAGAATACCAGCAGTGATAATCAGTAAACATAGAAAAAACATAACAAGTAGTGTCACTATACAGCGACTACGAAGTGATTTGCAATACGCCTTTTTCTTATGTTGTCTTTGTCTATCTGTCTCTCTATCTTGATCTAGGGGATACATGTCAGAAACTAATTTAACCGATTCACCTAGGGGAGGACTTAAACAATTAAACTGTCTGACTTGCTAGATCGTAACTTTTGTCTGTAAATTTCTGAAGCAGTTTTCTCAACCAAAGGGAGTTTCGTATCAGTTTGTGGAGGAGGGCAGGGCTTAGTGTCCAAGTCCGAAGGAAGTCCAAAGTATTTTTTAATATGGCTGGAATGCAGCCATCCCTTCCTGCCCTCTATCTTAACCGCGGTCCTCGTTGTCAGCAAAACCAACTTCGGCGATTGCCAGCGGGGCTCCAGTGGACTCTTCCGATCAAAATTCCTCACGTATACGAAATCGCCAGGCACCACTTCATGGGGCTTCGTCTCAGTATTGTCGGGAAAGGCTGCAGCTACCTGTGAACGACAAGATTGTAGTGCAGACATCAAGGAGGCAAGGTAATCTGTCAGCATAAGACAATCAACATCAGTTATTTTACGCGGGATGGGCGTCCCCCACATATTCGGTGGCCTACCGAAGACCACTTCATACGGGGATAGTCCAGAACGGGAATGGGCCACCATCCTCATATAGAAGAGGGCGACCGGCAAGGCAACTATCCAGTCTATACCTTTATCTCTACAGATCTTGGAAAGTCGGATTTTCAATGTTTGATTATGACGCTCCACGAGACCTGCTGCCTCGGGATGCCGGACACAATGGAACTTCCACTGGTAACCTAACAGAAGTGTAATGTGTTTCACAAGTTCGGATGAGAATGGCTGACCATTATCTGAGTACACGATACGGGGCAAACCATACCGCGGGAAGTATTCACGAACCAACTGCTTGGCAGTGGTCGGAGCAGTGTAGTCGGGGACTGGGTATGCCTCTATCCATCGGGAAAGAGCACACACGACTACGAGAACATACTTGAATCCTTGACACCGTTCCATCTGGATATAATCCATCTGGAGGACTTCAAAAGGGTGATCGGGAGGCTGGAATCCACCTTGTTCTACGGGGATGCTTTTACCTGGATTGAACTGACCACAAATCATGCAAGTACGTACTTTCTGTTTGGCTGCTGCCCGTAAGTTTTTATTGGACCATATGTGTTGAATACTGTCTAGCATCGCTTTCTCACCAAGGTGTGCAGGACTATGTATTGTATTAATGATGATTTGTACCATAGAATCGGGGAGAAACCATGTAGATTTTCCCTTCGTCATCCATCCCTGGTCTGTTTGGACCCCTCCTAGTCTAGTCCATTCCTTAATTTCATCTGGTGTTGCATGTGACTGTATGTCGATCACATCATGTGCGGGATCCCTAACTGTCATGCAGTGTGCTGGTACCTCTATTTGTGTCTGATCAGTTACATGAGTTCGGTTCTGAGCAGTTTGCTTTGCTGTTCGGTCTGCCAGGTCGTTACCCTGGGAAATGACATCAGTAATCTTAGTGTGTGCCTTGCATTTCATGATAGAGATTGCAGTAGGTAGATGTATTGCATCTAACAGAGCTTGAATGAGGGGACCATGCTGGATGTTGGCACCGTGAGAAGTTAAGTAACCTCTCTCTCGCCAGAGGACTCCAAAGTCGTGAACGACTCCGAATGCATAACGTGAATCAGTATATATGTTAACTCTCTTATTCCTAGCTTGTATACATGCTTGTGTCAGAGCAATAAGCTCTGCTGCTTGGGCTGACAAAGTGTCAATACAATTGGTTTCAATGACTTCCGTGTCTGTCGTGACGGCGTAAGCTGCCACTAATTCACCTGTCTTTGTTCTCATACATGAACCATCCACATAAAGTGTCAGGTCTGGATCTGGTAACGGGACATCTGTCAAGTCTTGTCTGGGTTTTGTTGTGATAGTAATAACTTCAATACAATCATGTGCCAATGGATCTACTCCATTCACTGGCAATAACGTGGCAGGATTCAATGTGCTGCAGCGTCTGATTTCAATGTGTGGCTGAAACAATGTCAATTCATAACCTGTCAGTCTTGCTATGGTTAGGTGTTGGGTCTGAGTTCGATTCAAGAGGACTTCTACAGAATGTGGAACCTGTACTGTCAATGGATGTCCTAACACAATAGAATCACTCTGTCTGATTGCTAAAGCTGTAGCTGCAACTGATTTCAAACATGCTGGAAGGGCTTGTGCGACTGGGTCTAATGTACTGGAAAAATAAGCACAAGGCTTATGTGAACCTGCTTGTTCCTGGGTGAGGACTGACAATGCAGTACCTTCACGTTCTGTAACAAAAAGTGTAAAAGGCTTACTGTAACATGGTGTTGCTAAAACAGGTGCTTGACATAAGGCTTTCTTTAAGTCCTCAAAAGCTTGTGTATGTTCCTGAGTCCAAGGGAGGACAGACGAAGTCGCTGCCTCCTGTGTTGTTAACTGAATGAGTGGCTTTGCTAGAAATGCATATTGGGGAATCCATTGTCTACAGTACGAGGTGAGGCCTATAAAGGCCCGTACCTCCTTTTGTGTTCTGGGTGGTGACATGTTTACAATTAACTGAATGCGATCAGGTGTGAGCTGTCTCCCCACTTTGGACAGCAAGTGACCCAGGTACACAACTTGCTGAACACAGAATTGTAGCTTCGAAGGAGACACCTTGTGTCCCTTGTCAGCCAGGAAATTCAAAACAATCAGAGATGCATTTTCACATTCGGGTTCGCTTCGAGCGGTGATCAGCAGATCATCGACATACTGAAGCAGAGCAGTGTGAACTGGCATGTGGATACTGTCTAGTTGTTTTTTCAATGCTTGGCTGTAGATGCTGGGGCTTTCTGTGAATCCTTGAGGTGCACGGGCAAATTTAAAAGATCGTCCATTTAAACTGAATCCGAACAAATATTGGCTTTCCGGATCAATGGGGACACTGAAGAAAGCATTCTTGAGATCGATTACAGTAAAGAACGCTGCTTCAGAATCAATGGCTGTCAGTAACGAAGAGATATCTGGGACCACAGGGTACTGTGGTACAATGCATTTGTTCAATTCGCGCAGATCAATAACCAATCGATAAACAGGTGGGGAATTCTGGTCAGTACGTTTAAGAACAGGAATGATAGGAGAATTACACACATTAGAGTCGGTTTCCACAACCACACCTTGTGCGATTAGCTCGTCAATTATTCTCAGTAAAGCCACTACAGCATCTGGAGGTAACTTGTATTGTCGAATTCGTGGTAATACCACTCCTGCTTTAAGTGTGACTCGATACGGGGTAATGTGCATGCAACCTACATCAGTGGGGCCCTGCGCCCACAGGTGGGCAGGGACGTTCTGTAATCGGGGATCCATGTCTCTCAATACATAATGGCCTTTGAAATCTCGTAAAAATAATCGTACTCCCTCGGGAGAACAACAAATAATAGCTCCTAGAGCTTTCAGTGTTTTAATGCCCAATAGATTTTCTGGACAGGATTTCGTGAGCAATAGGTCTGTAGTCCGTGTCAGAGGACCTACTGCAAGAGGGAGGGGTTGTGATACTTCGTTGATAATCGGTTTTCCTGAAAATCCGAGGGACACGTTCTGTGAGCCTGAGAGGGGTGCCCCTGGTACTTCACTGTGACTTATCGTGGTTCTGCTTGCCCCTGTGTCAATGAGAAACTTTCTGTCTTTCCCTAAAACTTGACTATGTACATAAGGACCATTCTGATCTACAGGAACTTCAATAAGGGGCAAGCGGAATTCACTCTCTAGGCTGTCTCATGTGTATCGTTGGTAATCAGGGTAATCATTCTGTGCATACTGATACATCTGTTGTGTCGTGGTTTGTGTTGCAGCAATGGGCTGTTGCTGAGGTATCGCTACTGTCTGTGAGGGAGCTGGCATGGGTGCGATCTGCTGTGTGTTCTGGGGTACTTGTTGTGAAGTCTGATCTTGTCTAGGAGGACGTGGTCTCTCTTTAGTCTTGCCCGTGGCAATATTATGCTTCAAAACTGCACATTCATTGATATAATGACCTGGCTGCTTGCAATAATTACATACACCTTTTACGGGAACTGACGAATTACTAGATTGGTTCGCACCCTTCTTCTGACCATCAGCAGGAACTGACTGAGCAACTAACATTTTCATTTTCGTATCTTTCATACGTCTCTGTTCATGTTCTTGTTCTTCTCTAAGTCTATTCTGGTGATACTGTAACATTTGTAACATTTGCGAAGGAGTATTAGCTTGCCAAGTGCTTTCTACTTTCAGTACTCTATTCTTAACCTGGGGTAGGGAATTCTCGACTAATTTCGTTACAAAAAGATGTGGATATGACTCGCTACTTGCTTTCAGACCACTGTTAATACCAAAACATTTCTCAAATCGTGTATAAAAATCACTAGTGTCTTCATCAGGTTTCTGTTTGCATGCTGAAATTGCACCCCAATCTTCCTTTTTCGTACTCAATAAACGTGGCAACACTTGTACTAATAAACCTGGTAACGCTTTAACTTTATCCCCAAGCCCTAGGCCTGGCACTCGGGTATTTTCTTCATCTTGTAATGCAGCCCAATCAATCTTTGCATCACCCACCTCCCACTCTTTTTCTCTGAGTTTCTCGTATATGCCTGGAGGTAGTAACACTTTCAGTATTTTCATGAGGTCGGGATAAGTGTAATCGCCCATTAATAACATATCCTTTATTTCGCGGTGAAAACCTGCAGGGTCTTTATCGTGACTGGGTACTAATTTCTTCATTTCCAATAATTCCATTTTAGTTACAGGAGTATACACAAACACGCGTCTAAGCGTGTGGTCTGCGTTCTGTACGGGGTGTACTTCTCGCAACGGATTCTGTCTATCCATGTAATACATGGTCTTTCGTTCCATAACAGGTGCTGCGTTAATCTGTGGACATAAGAATGTACTATACTTGTGGCGGTGTTCTAAAATTGCTTTAATCAGGTCAGTACTTAGACCTTTCCATCTGTTCGTGACCAGTTCTATTAGTATATCACGCAGGGGACCTGGATCAGAATGCTGGCTTTTATATAACAAGAGCAGATGTTGTATCATGTACATACCAGCTAAACGCTGCTCACTCGGTGTCAAGTTCAGGAACGTATGCGCTAACACGTCATCACCATATTTCTCAGAGTTGTCAGCCCATTGCACGGCTGACCTGGCTAATTCTTGTTCATCCATAGAGTCAAGTGCATGATACCCCATGCGCTCTTGAAGTACTCGATCGGTGGCTTGGAATAAGTGTTCGGGTGTTTTAGGATTACACATGGCTTCCTGATATATTCTTTTACATTCCGGGCGCACTGGGCGCATCGAATTATTAAACGGTCTACCCTTACCTACATACGCGACCATTTCTCTGACTGGCAACTGTGCTTGTGCTAGTGTCTCTGGTTCTTCCTCTGCCTCCTCCTCTGTGGATTCATGTTTATCTGCATCTGCTTCTAGTGCAGCCTGTCTTTTCTCGTGCATCTTAATAATTGAAGTTCTGATTCTTCGGTACATGTTATCTATACAGGCTTCTTTGTCATGCTGTCCATCGGCTATATGTCGGCCCCACTTGTGGAGTGCTTTCAAATCTTCCGGGTTCGCACCCGGCCTATCTGCTTCTCGAATAAAACAGTTTATAAGAAACCGTAATAACTTGGCTTTAGTATCCACTTTCTGATGATCCATGGCCTCTTTAATGCTTTCAGGCCCTACTCCTGTCTGCACAAACTTATATATTCGATCCATATGTTCTGTCATTTCAGGTAGTGACATTAGGAAGTTCGTGACTCGTCGTAAACGTACTGATGCAAGTAACATGTCTACATCATTCTTTTTACCAGGTACAGGATCGTATCTACAATCTGCAAGGCGATCTCCATAAAATGTAATATCTGTTCTAGGTGTACGCTGTTGCGCTATTTCTCTAAGACTCAGGCGATGGTTTGGTGGCGGAGTCTGGTAACCAGCCCCCCCGGACGCGCCTCCTGAGGCACCGGTTCCGAAAGGGTTAGTCGGATCTGTATCAAGGGAAGTAGGAGGAGGATTCTGGGGAGGAGTAGCTTGTGGGGGAGGAAGAGCATAAGGGTTCAGACCGTTAGGCGCAGGCACTGGCGCAGGCAAGGGGGCAGGTAATGGGGTATTAACATAGGTGGGAGCAACATCATCTAAGTAGGAAGAAAGGAAAACGTCCTTTGCTGTCCTCGGGTGTGTCTTAGTCGGGAGCAATGGGGGTGGTAGGTCCTTCGGTATTTCTGGAGAGGCCTTAGGCAGGCCTTTTGACAGGATGGGGAACATGCCATTCATAAGTGTATTACGCTGTCTGTCTACTTGTTCTAATTTTACTCTAATACCTTCCTCAACTAATGCGTTTTCTCGGACCTTGTCGGGTTCTTCCTTACTCTTTTCTTCTAGTCTGTGAGCTTTTTCTGTGCGTCTATGCGACTCTTTACGCCATAACTCGATGGCATCTTTCTGTGACTGTCTGGCTTTCTTTTTCCATAATGCTTCTTCTACTCTCATGATGCAATCTGCATCCCATGTCCCTGCAGCGGGCCATCTCTGATTCTCGGACAGTTCTTTAGTATAATCCACCCATAAATCGAGAAACAAAACGGCATCTAGGCCGTGCTTATGGTACATAAAGTACCCTGGAGTGTCCCTAGGTGGAATGGGAACGGCTTCTTCTAGAACCCCTTTGCGGGTTTTTATTTGTCTTAGTTTGGAGAACAACGGCATTCTGAAATCTGGCTACTTGGTTCTTACTCGGATATACACACTACACATAAAACACGTGTAAGCACAACAATGAAAATCGAACATTCACTCATACCACGACATTTGAATGACACATTAAAACATTTCAAGAACGAACCACATTAATTGAGTACAATGACGTGTAACAGGATGTACCGCTAAACGGCACAGATACACCTTTATACAGGTGCAGACTAGATATACTGCTATACAGTACAGATACACTGCTAAACAGTGCAGACCAGGCTCGTGCACCCGAACCTGTCTTGACCGGCACAAACTAATGCGCACGTCAGGATGCGTCCCTAGCAACGGTACTCACCAGGAAGCACGGAAACAGAAGGCCTCGGAAACTCTGGACTGGACTCGACGCGGATACTTCGGAAACTTCGAAATCTGGTGGGCCTCTGTATACCTCGGATCTTGCTCTCTCAGCTAGGCTCGGGTTGGGATCCTCCGCACTCCTCACCGCCTCGTCTGGGTGTCGATCGCAGCCTCAGTCACCTCCGTTGGCCTGAGGGAGATACAGGAAATCCTGCGGATACGCGTAGTTGTCCGTCCGGCTGTGGCAGGGGGCTAGGCCTGCAACGCACCACCGGCGCGTGGGGTGGGGGAGGGGTCCCTATTCGGGCGCCAGAACTGTGGTAAAATCGATTACCTATACTTAATTTGCTATCAATAATCAATAAGAATAACTCAGAAAAATAAGAGGCAAAATCCGGGATATTGAGGTGAACTCAAAAGGGTTTTATTCCTGTAAAAGGAATTGGGTTATTGGCTCGAGCCAAGGTGGCATAACCATTCCATCACCACACAGGGTTCAGGAAGGGAAGACAGACAACATATTGTTTACAGAAGTACATATATATAGTCAATGCATTACAATGTATGAGCATGTAGTAGGCGTAACAGCTGGAAAAGTAGAGATAAAACATGGAAACGTCATTAAAAAGGCGGTATAATAGGCGTGCATGAAGGCGTGTACTAGAAACGTCATTAATCATGAGGTCACAAAATGGGTGGATACATAAGAGAATCTTGCAATGTCAGCAGAAATTCATAGCAAAGATGCGCGCGCAGCGGATTGACGTGACTCTGACGTGTAACTGGAGGGTGAAGGGGACTTGACACTTAGCACTATAAGTGTAGACATAAGTCTGAGATGTCAGATCAACCTGATCCCAATATCGTATCTGGTATCGTATGTTTAAGGAACAGTAGTGTCTGGAAGGAAGGTCTCTCGGGCAGAGACTACTCTATACTGTCTGCATGTATGCGTCTACGTGTTGGCATGCGGGGTGAGGGGGCATGGGCCTACCATGGCAACGGAGTCTATGAATTACTTGCACGGAGACAGAAGAACCGGGCCCTCTGCTCCTGCAGCTGGGAGGATGTTTACTTGAACTACGAGACAGGAATGTGTTTTCGAGGAGTGGAGCAGATAATTCGAAGGTTGAAGACGGTCTTGGCAGGCAGAGGTTAGGCTATGCGCCGGAGCCGCGCAAGGAAGTAAGGTGGGGGCCACTGGCACAGAGGTGGCCTGGGCTGAGGCCCTCGGAGTCAGAAAGCAGGAGAGAACTCGAAAAAAGCTCAATGGCATATTCTGGGCCTACTTCGCCAGAGCTGAAAAACGTGTAAAGTGTACCACAAAAAGACGGTGGCACGACATATATAGGAACTGAATATTCAATCCGTTCATGGCGGATCTGAAAGAGGACAAGTTAAAGATGGACGCAAATGTATTTGCGTCTTCGTAGCTGGCACAGGAGGGAGATAACATGCACTGCAAGCTAGTACATGGAGACGGTGGGGTACTCGCTGGGGAACACTACTCGATCAAAAATTATATTTCCTCAAACCCACTGGCCAAAAAACACAGTGGGTTCGAGCGATAGGGCGAGGGAAAAAACAGGAGACCAAGGAAGGGAAAGGAAGGGGGCTGCTGGGAAGGGATAGCTGAAAGACAAGAAGAAAAAACAGTGCACAGGTTAGAACTGTTACTTCGAACCCCTGTCTCTCTACCTCTTTTAGTACTTATTGAAAAGGGTTCACCTTTCTAGAATCAATGCTCTTTTCCTCCTCCCTGTATATCCTGGTTGTGGATAACCTCCTCCCTGTGTAAAGGTGTGTTTGTCTGCACCGAATTCCTAAGGATGGTAAACAACAATTAGTTCTAAATCACCCCTCCTCAATTGGACTGTGTACGCTGATGGTATTGAAACAGCACCTACCCCTCCTTGATTAGAATGTGTCTTTAAATAAACGTGTATCCTCCACCAAATACGTGTAGTCAAAAAACCAACCAAAGTTATGCTCTTCCAGAGAGTACATAAGTGTTGCCCATAAATGCAATGTTCTCCTTGAGGAATACGGCAAGACGTAGCCTCCTACTACTGTCTTCCGCTTCCTTCCTGATATCTACAATTGTCTTCAAATATCCCCGTTCTCCCAACATGGCAAGATGTAGGCCTTCCCACTATCTTCCGCTTGGATCATGAACTCAAAGACACTAGTGCCGTACTTCGTAGCGGCAGTGCGCAGAGGCTAGCCCCACTACACTCCGCTCTCCGGCGAGAACACTCACAATATAAATTCCAATGTCAGTTTTAACAAACAGTTTTCCGCCTTTTTCAGCATCACGGTTTAACTTCACTGCAGCGCGTTAAACATCACGCGCTGCGTGTTCACTTACAGTACCAAAGGCGCTTCTTCTTTCCGATCGCGCTTCCTCTGATGATCAGCTCCCAGTCTCCCGTCCCGCTGACGAGTGGCCAGACACCGGCAGGTGCACAAACAAAGATACGGGAAACTCCTTCCCCGCGTTCACTGGCAGACGAACGAAACCCTCTGCAAATTAGCGCGTTACAAAAGCACTCGCGCTGGAGCCAGCAACATAAACTAACAAAAGCTTCTCTTAAACACAGTCCCAAGAGAAGCCAGGAAACAAAGTCTGGATAGCCACACAACGCACTGTAGGTCACAAAATTACTAACAGGAAGCAATGGGTCCACCTGACTTTTATAGGACCCCGCCCCCTGTATAGGCATTATGGGATTTGTAGTTCCTAGACTTTCGGTAGGCGCCTTGGTAGATCCTGACAGTATGTCCCCGCCCCTAGCGCCTCCTAGGGCCAGGCTTAGCAGGAAATCTCCGATGGAAAGAGCGCACCGCCGCCGGAGCATGTACATCCGAACATGGCTCCCAGGAATCATCCTCTGCGGTATATCCTTTCCATGAAACCAGATATTTAAGAACACCCCTGCTCCACTTTGAGTCCTTAATGCTCCTCACCTCGTATTCCATACCCCCATCACACAACACTGGTGGAGGGGCCGCCCTGCGTGAAGAAAGAGCAGGTTTCAACAACTGTACGTGGAACACCGGGTGTATGCGTAAGGAACCAGGCAGTTTCAGCTTGTAAGTGACAGGGTTCACTTGCTTCACAATGGCATAGGGGCCGATAAACCTGGGGTGGAACACGCTGCGCAACTTGAACCTGATGTTCCTGGTAGACAGCCAGACCTTATCTCCCACCACATACTGACGACTCTCTATCCTGCGACGATCCTCCCAGCCATTTGTACACTTCCTTAGCCTTGTTCAAATGTATCTGAACTCCCTTATGTACCTTCCTCAACATCAGTACCCTTTCCTTGACTGAGGGTTGGTCTTGGAGATCGAGTGGTATGTCAATCGGCAATGTTTTTGCATCAAATCCGAATGTAGCCTTGAAAGGCGACATCCCTGTTGAACTGTGCCAGGTGTTATTGTAAGCCAGCTCCGCCATCCACAACAGATCTACCCAGGATTCATGAGCTTCTTTAGAGAAACATCTCAAATATTTCTTTAAGGTCTGATTCAGTCGCTCTGTTTGCCCGTCTGTTTGTGGGTGGAAGCTGGTAGACAGATTGGACTCAATATTCAGGGCGCGACACCACATACGCCAGAACCTGGCAATGAACTGGGGTCCCCTGTCGGACACTATCACCCTGGGAATACCATGCAATCGGACAACGTTACTAGCTAGAAGTTGCGCCGTCTGACTGGCATTCGGTAGATTTTTACAAGGGATGAAGTGTCCCATTTTAGTGAGACTGTCTACTACCACTAACACAGCGGAAAATCCCTTGTCCAACGGAAGGCCAGACACAAAATCCACACTAATGTGTTGCCAGGGTTGATTGGGAGTAGGCATGGTTATAAGCTTCCCCGCTGTTTTAGAGTTTAGTCCCTTTGCCCTGGCACAGATATCACACCGAGCTACCCATGCCTTGACGTTCTTACCCAGACTAGGCCACCAAAAGTGTCTTTGAACTATTTCGAGGGTTTTACGAACACCAGGATGTCCCACCAGCTCTCCCTCATGCCCCCAAACAAACGCCTTTTTCTGCAACGGTAATGAGGGCAGAAATAATTTGTTCTGATAAAAAGGCAAACCATCTCTCACCTTCCTCTCTGCTATGCCATGAGCCCATGACATCCATCCTCCAGGATACTGATAGGTTCGTACCTCATCCAAAAATGTTTCTGCTCTGACTATACACAGAACTTTCCCTTCCGGAATGATGGCCTGTGTTTCTTCCACACTATCAGAGGGCATTGTCTGTCGTGATAGGGCATCTGCTTTTCTATTTTCAGACCCCGGACGAAAGGTAACCACAAAATTATATTCGGCAAAAAAAAGCATCCATCTCATTTGCCTTTGGGTTAAGTGTCTAGCAGATGACATGAATTGCAAATTCCTGTGGTCGGTATACACAGTGATGGTATGAAGGGCCCCCCATAGATATTGCCTCCACTCCTGAAAAGCCCTTTTTATCGACAGCAGTTCCTTCTCCGCTATCGTATAGTTGAGTTCAGCCGAACTCAACTTTTTTGACAGAAAGGCCACCGGGTGCAACTGCCCTGTACTCCCATCTCTCTGTGACAACACCGCCCCGATCGCTTCATCCGAAGCGTCGGCCTCAACAATAAAGGGATGTTCTAAATTGGGATGTGACAGCACAGGGGCTGTAGTGAATGAGTTTTTTAGTGTTTCAAAAGCCTCCCCGGCTTCCACCGTCCACTCAAAAGGCTTACCCTTCCTCAAAAGTTTGGTAATCGGCACCGCCGTCAACGAGAAATGCATAATAAATCTGCGATAGTAATTCGCGAAGCCCAGAAAACTCTGGACCTCTCTCATATTTCTCGGAACCGGCCAGTCTCGCACTGCTTCCACCTTCCTTTCCGACATTTGCAACCCCGATGGACTGATCATTACTCCCAAAAACTCCACACTATACACACCAAACTCACATTTGCTGAGCTTCACAAAAAGGCTATGTTCTTGCAGCTTGGCCAGCACTTTGCAAACATGTTCCACATGACTTTTTTCCTCCATCGAGTACACCAGAATGTCGTCTATGTACACTACTACAAACAAGTCAATGAACTCCTTTAGCACGTCATTAATCAGGAACTGAAAAGCCGCGGGGGCATTACAAAGCCCAAACGGCATGACTAGATATTCGTATAGTCCATACCGCGTCTTGAAAGCCGTCTTCCACTCGTCCCCCTCTCTAACCCTGACCAGGTGATAAGCCCCCCGCAAGTCCAAGCGAGTATAGATCACAGCTTCTCTCACCTGATCGATCAACACGGTGATTAGAGGGAGAGGATAACGGTTTCGGATGGTATTTTTATTCAAGACGCGGTAGTCCACACATGCCCTCAGATCCCCATTTGCTTTTGCTATAAAGAAAAGGGGAGAGGCTGCGGGGGAACGAGAAGGTCTTATAAAGCCAATACTCTCATAGTGTTTAATGTACTCCCGTAAATGAGCTGTTTCAGGTACGGACAACGCATATACACGACATGTAGGAATCACTGCCCCGTCAATCAAATCAATCCTACAGTCATAGGCCCTATGAGGCGGTAGCTTCTCGGCTCTGCTTTCACTAAAGACCTCCTGATAGCTTTCATATTGTTTCAGAAGCACTACCTCTTTCTCTGCCGCTGTAGCCACCCTGAATTGCAAGGCTAACACTGCCCCTGGAGAAGATACATAAGGCACCAAATGTTCCTTGCACATTCCAGAAGAGAACAGCACTGTACGGGATTTCCAGTCAATGGAAGGATTATGGTATGTGAACCATGGCATTCCCAGTATTATTTCATATTGTGGAGCGTCTATGATGTTCAATTCCACTTTCTCCACGTGTCTCCCTTCGGATACCTCTATAGACAACTCCACCTCCGCTGTCTTCTCGGTTATGAGACCCGATTTAATGGGCTGCCCATCGACCGCTAATACCTCCTCAGGATTACCTCGGGGTACCCTAGGCAACAACAGTCGGTTCACCAATCCATTGTCAATGAAATTCCCTGTCGCCCCGGAGTCCAACATCACCATCACAGAATGGGATTTTTGTTCGCACTCCAAGGACATCTCCAACACCAAATGGGACTCAGTTTCCCCTATACCAGAGGAAGCCAAGGAGGTAAGTTTCCAATCGGGAACCTCTTCCGCCTTAGGCAATGATGATTGTACTTCTTCCTTCTCCCTTGCCGTGCTAGACGCTGCTACCCTTTGATTCTTATTCCAAGTATTAGAGGTCTTGGGTTTTGAAGGGCATTCTCTTACATAGTGTCCCTTTTTTCCACAATACATACAGAGCCCCTGTACTCTTCTACTTTCTCTCTCGGTTTTCGATAAAGGGGGCCTAATCGCTCCGATTTCCATTGGCTCCACCCCTGCCTCTGCAGAACCCGTAGCTCTAGAGGGGAACCCTACATTACGGGCATAGCCCCTGTCCCACTTCCTTCTATCCCCACTCCTCTCAGTCAAACGACCATCCAACCGCAACACCAGATTCACCATATCAATACAAGTGGTTGGCTGTGGGTCTATGTGCGCCACGGCATCCTTCAGTTCATCTCTTAAACCCTGATAGAACAGGGACATTCTTTTACCCTCAGGCCATTCTGTTTCAGCTACTAAGCGATTGAAAGTAGTCAAATACGTTATTAAATCACTTCTCCCCTGACGTAATGACAACAGCTCTTTGTCCGCACTGAAATTGGTGGCCCTTCTGTCAAAAACCTTCTCAAATTCCTCCCTGAACATATTCCAGTTGGACAGCATGGCATCGTCGTTTTTGACTAAGGGCACCGCCCAATTGGCAGCATCCCCCACCAAATATGACAGGGCAAACGCCACCCTAGAGTGATTAGTAGGAAAAGACGCCGGCTTGCATGAGAAATGTAGCATAATCTGTGTCATAAAGGCCTGTGTTTTGCGTGGATCCCCTCCATATCGTTCAGGAGTAGCTAAAGGAATAGGGGGAGGAACAGTAACTTGAATCTGTTGTGCCCCCGAAGAAAAAGGGTTCTTAGACAATTGCTCAACCCTATCCTTCAGAGCCACAGCTTCCGCCTTGGACGCCGCTAGTTCTTGCTGAAGTAAGACCAAAGCCCTCAACACATCATCCAAGGTGGCCATATGTACCCCAGCCGGACCAGGCAGTATGCAATTCGTGGGTTAGTAATTCTGTCAGACTCCACACTGCAGGATCCGGCTGATGCACATAAAACTCCACCTCCCGATCTCACCAACCCACTGGCCAAAAAACACAGTGGGTTCGAGCGATAGGGCGAGGGAAAAAACAGGAGACCAAGGAAGGGAAAGGAAGGGGGCTGCTGGGAAGGGATAGCTGAAAGACAAGAAGAAAAAACAGTGCACAGGTTAGAACTGTTACTTCGAACCCCTGTCTCTCTAACTCTTTTAGTACTTATTGAAAAGGGTTCACCTTTCTAGAATCAATGCTCTTTTCCTCCTCCCTGTATATCCTGGTTGTGGATAACCTCCTCCCTGTGTAAAGGTGTGTTTGTCTGCACCGAATTCCTAAGGATGGTAAACAACAATTAGTTCTAAATCACCCCTCCTCAATTGGACTGTGTACGCTGATGGTATTGAAACAGCACCTACCCCTCCTTGATTAGAATGTGTCTTTAAATAAACGTGTATCCTCCACCAAATACGTGTAGTCAAAAAACCAACCAAAGTTATGCTCTTCCAGAGAGTACATAAGTGTTGCCCATAAATGCAATGTTCTCCTTGAGGAATACGGCAAGACGTAGCCTCCTTCTACTGTCTTCCGCTTCCTTCCTGATATCTACAATTGTCTTCAAATATCCCCGTTCTCCCAACACGGCAAGATGTAGGCCTTCCCACTATCTTCCGCTTGGATCATGAACTCAAAGACACTAGTGCCGTACTTCGTAGCGGCAGTGCGCAGAGGCTAGCCCCACTACACTCCGCTCTCCGGCGAGAACACTCACAATATAAATTCCAATGTCAGTTTTAACAAACAGTTTTCCGCCTTTTTCAGCATCACGGTTTAACTTCACTGCAGCGCGTTAAACATCACGCGCTGCGTGTTCACTTACAGTACCAAAGGCGCTTCTTCTTTCCGATCGCGCTTCCTCTGATGATCAGCTCCCAGTCTCCCGTCCCGCTGACGAGTGGCCAGACACCGGCAGGTGCACAAACAAAGATACGGGAAACTCCTTCCCCGCGTTCACTGGCAGACGAACGAAACCCTCTGCAAATTAGCGCGTTACAAAAGCACTCGCGCTGGAGCCAGCAACATAAACTAACAAAAGCTTCTCTTAAACACAGTCCCAAGAGAAGCCAGGAAACAAAGTCTGGATAGCCACACAACGCACTGTAGGTCACAAAATTACTAACAGGAAGCAATGGGTCCACCTGACTTTTATAGGACCCCGCCCCCTGTATAGGCATTATGGGATTTGTAGTTCCTAGACTTTCGGTAGGCGCCTTGGTAGATCCTGACACAAGCCTTTGTTAGCTCGGCAGCAATATAGCGCGAACTCCTATAATCACTTCAGATCATATAATTCTTCTTGTGAAAAAAGAGACAAGCAATGTTATACACACAAAGGCCTTGCCCAAAGAAAGCACAGTCACTCCGGAGCCTCGCCCAATCAGAGCGCAGCTCAATTATGACGCTCCGGAGCCTCGCCCAATCAGAGCGCGGCTCTTGCTATGACGCGACGGCGTTTTAGCCAATCCTAGCGCGGCGGCTGTGACGTAGACAGCCGCTGCGGATTCCAGCTCTCCCCTCGGCTCCTCACTCCTAAAACGGCCCCCTCCTACACAATATTCGATCGGGCACTTTTCAATTGCTTAACATAGTGTGCAATGCTTATTGAATGTATTTACATAGCGCAAAACACCTTTCAATGCTTTTAATTTACCCTGAAGGGTTTTTAAAACACTTTCCAATTACTTTTTTAAAACTCAATTAGTAACTACATAAAACAAACAATTTGCCTGCTTCTCTAAACAAAGAGATAGTTTTATAAATTCATTCAAGTATTCTCAGCATGGAATAGACGACGCTATTCTCACAGAATAGTCTCAATGGCCAATAGAGCAATTCTTACCCTACCCTTCTAACAGGTAATAACCAATCGTGTCTCCAATTGAATGCAGATACATTTCGCAATTCAAAATTTAACCCAATTGATATTACAAATCATTCACGCACTTTCAAGCAGAAAACCCTGATCATACACACACGAATTCTTGACAGGACTTAAACCAACCACAGAAAACGTCAAGCGTTGATAAGAATAGACGACGCTATTTCACCCTTCTCTCAAGCTTGGAGAAATCCTACTACTCTCTTCACAGAAACTTTTAAAACAGGCAACAAGTCCCTATGCTTAATGCTACGATTTAATAGGCAATCCTCACTATACATTCAACCATGCACATCTAAGGTCCCTAAACTTGTGTTGTACGTCCACAACGCGTGATATATTCTATACCACAATTTTGAAACAGACAAATGCACTGTGTAACTCTTCTAGTCACACTACCTTGCCGGCAATTAACCAAGAGTTTTTCACACTGCTGGAAAAACCCTTAAGACTACATATAACAATCTGACAAAAATCAAAAACTCAACATATGTTAAACATTGCTCCTATGACTATACCAGCATATATGTAACATGCATGTCAAAAACAACATATAACCGTACGAATGCTACCAAAAATTGATCCAGTGCTCCAACTAAAATACTTTATAAATGATGTCACAATCCACTACCACACTTACCAATCAATACCAGGCCCATAAGAAACAACAGAGCAGCTGAATCATGAGGCGAATGGATCAAATATGTTGATTTGATGCTAACTACAATAAACACGACCAGCTTGTCATTTTAAAAGTTGATTTAAAATTCATAATTGGATAATCTTTATTAACTCTCTTTATTAAAAATCAAACATTTAGTTTATTCAGTTTAATGCATTAAACATTGGCACAAAGATAACTGTAAATTCAGCATTGCTCAAAATAATGAATCAAGAAAAACATAAACCTTATTCCCTAAGTTAGCTTTCTGACCTGAAAGGGAAACAAATTAATAAACAGTAGAATGCTTACAGTCCATAGGAAATCGGACAGCACTTCGCCCTCAGGAAACAGTCAGCCCCAAACCCTTCAAGAGGCCCAATTTTTATATCATTTTTGCTCTCTAATTTAACTAAATGTATTTCTTTTTAAAAGTTCAGCACTCTGATTGGTTGATGGCTGTCAGGCCACCAAAATCACTCCTTCCAGAGAGAAAAACGTCATAGCATTATTGTTCATTCTCATGGAGTGACAACAACTTCCGAGCGTATCGCAACATTTTAAAAGTTGCCTTTTGACTTCCACCAAAGCTCGGCAAAATCATGCCTGTCATTTCCTTGGCCTTGTAAAAAGAACATCCAGAGCAGGTCATGAATAAGTCTCTTTTGTTAGAGCCACAGTCTTTTCAAAGGTTATGCAAAAGCAAAGTTCCATGGAAAATTTCCAAGATGACTGCACTTGGCTCCAACTCTGCTCACGTACAGGCCGACCAACTTTTCTTCCAGAACCAGCACTAGGCCTCATAACCATTCTCGGGCTAGTATTAAACAAACACAAAAGGAGTGATTAATTCAGGTAAAGCAAACCCTTCTGTACCACCCAACCCTTACTAATTATTAATTAACCCACTAATAAAAGACATCTAGCAAAAGCAAACAAATAAAGCAGCACATAAAATATCTGCCATTCTTCATCTAATCCAGCTTTATGTTTCTGAAAGAGCAAAAAGATGATTAAGTGATACACAGACAGACAATCACAACATAAGACAAACATGTAAGCACATATAATAAAGCACATGTCATGAATGATCAGCCGCATATTAATAGTGACAAAGACAATAGGACAGACATGACAAACAAAACAATATTAATCACATGTTACAAAACAGACTTGCAAATGCAACAAGAGCACATGTTATTAATTCCCGCGTGTTCATGTGTGGTGCAAACTTAATCTAGGTTGAATTAATTAAACAAATCATGCAACAGCTCATTAATAAATTAGTTCATGTTATGGGAGATTAAATCCACGAGTCAGAATAAAATATTTTCTGAAGCTCGCTTCATCAACTCCCTCATCTGGTGATTTTAAAATCACCAAACAATACCAAAAATTTCAGAATTTTTCACCCATTTTGGAGACAACACACACTGGATTCTCTCGATATTAGTCTCCCTAAACCCCTGTTTCAGCTGTCTTATCATCTCTTTCAAACTGAACCCTTCGCATTTCCTCTAACTCATATTCCTTTTCTTGTTCCTTTCTGAGTTTATAAATCCTTCTCTTTTCTTTGTGATGCTTCCTCCTCTTGTGGATCAAACAACTAATTTTTAGCAGCATTATCACTATAATAATGACAATTACTGGATAGAGCACTTTGCCAATAATTGAACTACCAAGTTCAGAAAACCATTCTTTGATAGCCCCCATTCTCTTTCCAATTTTTTCGGTAAAACTTTCTTCCTCCATGGGTTCTATTTCTTCATAAAAATGTGTAATGTTTTTAACAAGTAACTCTATATCCCGACTTTTGTCAGGTATATAAGTACAGCAATGGTGGACATGCAAGACCCCACCGACTCCACCCTCTTTTGCAAGCAGAATGTCTAAAGCAAGACGATTCTGCTTAACCATACTTCTGGTAGCAACAAGTTCTGTGCTAACCAATTGAAAACCACTTGCAGTATCAGTTGACAACCTATCTACAATTGTGGAAACTTTTCTGATTTTAATTGAATTTATTGTAATTCCCACCATAGGAATAACAGCACCAAAGATATCTCCCAAGATTTCTGAGAAACTTTCTCTTTTGTACCTGTTCAGATTCAATGGTTCACCAAATTCAAAAGTACCCTTTTCATTTCTATCAACATGAAAAATGTTTGGAAAGACTAGGCCGAGATAACATGTCCCGTACCAGTGGTCTGGAAGGCTAAAATATGCTTTATTGCCACAGATAAAATAAATCCCAGGAAAAATTGGATCCTTCCCACCTTTAAATCCCCATCCCCCTGTGATACGATATGTATCCTCACATTGACTAGCACCTACAAAAAAGTTATCATATAAAGTATTATCTCTTCTGATACAAAATTTACCACTAACTGGTTCATCAATATGAATAGCTGCATTAGTATTAACACCATTTAGTTTTGCATCCTCCATCTGCCAGTATTTGGATTTAGCATGTTTAAGCATTTCATTTCTCTTGTAAACAGCCCTTCTCTCCTCAACCATGTTTAGGAAAGTCTTTTCTTCAGCTCTCATTTTGCACGTTAAATTATTTCTATAGGCGTACTCATAATTGAGTTCATTAGTAACTAAAAAGAATTCCCTCATCTGCTTCACAGGCCTAACTTTGTTTAAGCTATTTACAACTTTGAGATTTGTAAAAACCTCATCAAAGTCTGAGTAATAATACTCCAGATGACCAGTTTCATAAAACAGGCTAGCAATCACACTACAGGTAATTCCATAAGTGAGAGGTAACATATTATAAGTCACCCCCTCTGAAACAGAAGCAGGCAGTTTCACACAAACATAGCAATCCTTGACATTCATTACTTTGACATATTCAGACAAAAGCCTTGAAAATGAATTGCTTGAGAAATCTCCAACAGATCTATCTTGATGAATCTCTGGATTATGCTCAATAACTCTGCTAGACTTGCCAGCGTGTTTCTCATGTTTAGGCTCAACCTTACTGGTTATATTAGTCTTAGATTTTTGCTTATTAACATCAAAAGGATAGACCACAGCTAAAATTAACGAAAGTAAAATTAATAATATCACACAAATTGAAGTCATTTTACAGCATCTCTTAAAAATCGAACACCTAAAAGTATCTGATCTAGGCATTTCTAAATTCAAAAACAAATTTTTTTAAATTCAAGTGTAAGTTACTAACAAAATTAAATCCCCCCTTTTAAATTTTTTTTTTTTTTTAGAATAAAACCCTAAACAGCTTTTCTTCGACCTTGTGTCACATAAATATGTGCTCTCCAACTAAACACAATTTCTTCGACCTAAAGTCACCTAACAAGTTTTCTTCAGCCTTATGCCAGGAAACAAAAAGTTACCTAACAAATTTTCTTCAGCCTTATGCCAGGAAATAAACCCTTATCTAATTTCTAACAATTTCAATCCTTATCACTGATTTCTAAATCTTCCTGACTGCTACTTTCCACCTCAACAATTGGTGGAATAATAATATAGGTCCACTCTGGGGACTTATATTTATGATTTGGCTTTACAACTCTTTTTGTCTTTCGGGTGATTACCTCAATTTTCTTGTTTTTGTTTTTCTTTTCAAATTCACTTCCCTGACTAGAAACCTCGTTGATTTGTTCTTTTGATTTCTTCACTAGTTTGAATTTCAAATTGTTTTCAGGCCAAATGTCTCCTTTTCTCAAAACTTTTTTCTTTGGCACACATTCGTTACATTCAGATTTCCAAGCTCTTTTTCTGAATTTTCTTATTTCAGATTCTTCATCACTTTCATCAGTATCTGTATCAGAGACTTCAAATCTGTACTTAAGAACTTCTTTACTCGGCAGCTTCACTCCATTCGAAACAATACCTTTACTGGTACTTGGTAATTCTTCTTCTTCTTCTTCAGGAATCACCTTCAGCTTCCCAATCTCAGGCTTTTTGCTCTTAATCACAGAGTTACTTTTTTGCCTTTTAATACTCTGGCTCAGATTTTCGTCTCGCTCAGAATTTTCTGCTTCTTCTGAATCTCCCTTTTCTTTTAGAGACTCTTCTTCAAGCAGATCATCATCAACACCTCGATCTCCAGTTTCGATATTCAGATCTTCTTCATTCAAGTTCTGACTCTCATCTAGATTCTCTTGATGTGGATTTTCTTGTTGATCATCAGAATCAGGATCTTCTGGGTCTCCTTCTGAATCTGAATCAGCTGTTGTGTCACTGTCTTCATCAGGATTTTCAGGAGGTGGCACACAAATTGTATGGCTTGGATGAATCCACCTTTTTAACCCTTTGCACTTGATAGCATTTGTTGTAACTAAAATAACTTGTCTTGCTTTCTGCCACCTTGGGACTAAACAGTTCCTTCTTCGATGAACTTTGGTCCTTACCCAGTCTCCAGGTAACAAATCATGGGCTTGTACTTTCTCCTTTGAGATTACATCTGTCCCCACCTGATGAAATATAGAATTCACTACATCAGACAGGTTTTGGCAATATTCAATGATTGCACTATCATTAATACTCATTAGTTTGCCAACTGGAACAAATGCTTGTCTCATTACTCTACCCATCACTATATCGTGTGGGCTAAGACCTGTCTTTTTGTCTGCAATGCTTCTCATTGACATTAGAACAAGTGGAAGTGCATCTGTACACTTTACTCCTGTAGCATCACACATTTTTGCAATTCTATTTTTAATAGTTCCATTTATTTGTTCAACAACACCTGATGCTTCTGGTCTGTATGCACAATGCAGCTTCTGTTGAATATTCAAAGCCTCACAAACCAATTTCATCAATCTGTTTTCAAAATGAGTTCCACGATCACTTTCAATGGTGACTGGAAATCCGTACCTAGGTATGATCTCCCTAAGAAGTAATTTTGCCACAGTAACTGAGTCACTGTGACGAGTTGGGAAAGCTTCCACCCATCTTGAAAACAGACAAACAAATACCAAAACATATCTCAGCCTGTTGTTCATCGGCATCTCAATGAAATCCATTTGTAATCTGGTAAAAGGACCACCCTCCCGTCCTATGGTTCCCAGGCTTACAACAATTTTTCTGTTGGGATTCATCTGTTGGCAGGTCAAGCATCTTTGGCAAAGTGACTCCGCAATTATTCTAAACTTTGTGTTAAACCATGTTTCTCTGAATAATCTAATCATGGAATCTCTTCCTAAATGTCCTGGACCATGACACATCCGTGCCATATCAGCAATCATGCAGTCCGGCATTACAGGCCTTCCATCTTTGTGTAGCCAAATTCCATCTTCCTCTCTTTGTCTGCAATCACTTTTTAACCATGTGTTTTTCTCTTCCTCACTTGCCTCATCTTGTAAGTCTTTTACTTCCTGCCATGTTTCAACTACAGAAATTAGCATGAGAGATTTCATTGTGTGACTTTCGTCTTTTTCCCGATTGATTGAGTAATTGTTTTTAGCACAGTACTTTGCAATCTCATCTGCGAATGCGTTTCCTTTGGTGATGTAATCATCACCTTTTTTATGAGCTGCACATTTGACTACAGCAATTTGTTCTGGTAACTGAATGCCATCAATCAATCTCTTGATCAATTTCTCATTTCTGATCGGTGTTCCTGCAGAAGTTAAATAACCTCTTTGGGACCACAGTTGTCCATAATCATGAACAACACCATAACCATTTTGACTATCAGTCACTATGGTTACTCTTTTGCCTGCTGCTTTTTCACATGCTCGAATTAAGCCAATCAGCTCTGCAATTTGTGCAGAACGAATTCCATTTAGAGGTGAACCTTCAACAACATATGAGACTGTGCACACTGAGTATGCTGCTCTCAGAATCCCTTCATCATTTCTCAAACAAGATCCATCTACAAAATAGATTATGTCTGATTCAGGTAAAGGAACATCTTTTATGTCCTGTCTTGGTTTTGTGCAGTAATCTACAACATCCAGGCATTCATGATCAATGTCATTCTTGTTACTTACCTCAGTAATAACTCCATCTGGTAATAATGTGGAAGGGTTCAAATTCACACACCTTACAATTGACACATTGTCTGAACCCTGAATTGTTTTTTCGTATTTTGTCACTCTGCTATTTGTCAGATGTTGAGTCCTGCTTCTGGTAAGAAGAATCTCAACTGAATGAGGTACATATACTTTTACAGGAAATCCCATAATGATACCCTCACTTTGCTCAAGACTTACACTTGTTGCGGCCACTGCTTTTAAGCAACCTGGCAAAGCTTTTACAACAGGATCCAAAACAGCTGAGAAATATGCAATTGGTTTTCTCAACTTCCCATGCCTCTGAATTAGCACTAACAATGCACAACCTTCTCTTTCACTGCAGTAGAGTTCAAATTCTTTCTCATAATCTGGCATTCCCAGAGCAGGAGCTTCACATAAGCTCTTTTTTAACTGCTCAAAAGCTTCCAGTTCAATTTTTGACAGACTAATTGGATCTTTTATGTCTGCTTTTGTTAGTCTCTGAAGTGGTTTTGCAATTACTGAAAACCCACTAATCCATTGTCGACAGTAACCAACCATTCCCAGAAACATTCTCACCTGTCTTTGTGTTGTCGGTGGTTGTATTGCTCGAATCATTTTGATTCTCTCAACTGTCACTTTTCTCGTTCCCTTTGCAATTCTGTGACCAAGATATTTCACTTCTTGTTTACAAAACTGCAATTTTGCTGGTGACACTTTATGTCCCTCATCTGCCAAACGATTTAACAGGGTAATGGTATCAGTAACACAATTTTCTCATGTTTTGGCTGCCACAAGCAAATCGTCAATGTACTGCACCAATGTAGAATTACCAGGCAATATTAGATCTTCCAGGGATTTCTTTAACAATTGATTAAAGATAGATGGACTCTCAGTATACCCTTGAGGGATACAACACCATGCTAGGATCGTATTTTGGAACTTGAAAGCAAAATTTGCTGGCTTTCTGGGTGTAAGGGAACAGTAAAGAAGGCATTACACAGGTCTATGACCGTGTACCATTCTGCATCATGTGGAATCTGGTAAAGAATTACTGCAGGGTTTGGAACAATGGGACAACATGGAACAACAATCTGGTTAATTTTTCTCAAATCCTGAACAATTCTGTATGTTCCATTCGGCTTTTTAATACCCATAATCCGTGAATTACATGGGCTGCTTTCAATTTCCTTTAACACACCTTGACTTATGAATTTTTCAATTACTGGAATGACACCCTCAATTGTCTCAGCTTTCATTTTATATTGAGGAACATTTGGAAAATCTATTCCCTGCTTAACAGTGATTTTTACTGGATCTATGTTTTTCATGAGACCCATATCATTACCAGTTAGGTCCCAAATTGCTGGATTAACTGGCTTTTTGAACTCTTCTGGCAAGTCATTTTTATCAAACACCGGAAACAGTAATGTTTTTTCCTCATCAACCATTAGCATAGTCAATTTATAAAGCCCATCTTCTTCTGCAGTTTGCATTTCAATCCCATCTGGTGAGCAATATATTTTGCAATTCATTTTGCACAGTATATCACGACCCAACAGATTAATAGGACTGCTATCACAAACTAAAAATCTGTGTTTATCTTTGTAGTTGCCAATTTCTACTTTTACTGGTTCTGTTAAACTTGTTTTAATTTGCTGGTTAGCTACACCTACAACTTGGATGGACTCACCAGAGAGAGGAAGGTTTTCTATTTCTGCTGATCTAACAGTAGAACGGGTAGCACCTGTATCCACAAGGAAGGTAACATCTACATCATTAACTTTACCATTCACAAATGGACCAGACTGATCTACCTCAAGAGTGGGTCCAAGCACACACTCTTCTTCCTCTCTCAGGCACCGTCATGAGTAATCCTCTGATGAATCACTCTCCTCTTTGTCTTTTAACCAAAATTGAGAAGCATTTGACATGTTAACTTTTGACAGATTTTTAACTGAATTACTTCCACAGAAACCTGTTTCAGGAGAAAATCTCTGTGTGTTAGCACTACCAGGGAATGGTGCTTGAGGTATCTGACTCTGCTGAATTTGATTCTGCTGTACCTGATTCTGCTGCTGAAACTGGCTTTGCTGTGTCTGGCTCTGCTGATTCGCTATCTGTCGCTGTAGCTGTCGCTGCTGACTTAACTCATTCAGCTGCTGTTGTAGCTGTTGCTGTTGCTGCGGATTTAACTCACACTGCACCTGTGGATTCAATTAATTATTTTTAAAATTTCTGGACAGGTTTTTACACTCTCGTTTCCAGTGTCCAATTTCGCCGCAATTAAAACATGGGAGCTTTTGTTTCAGCTCTTCAACATTTACATTACATTTTGGCTTATTGTTATTAAAATTACACTTGAACTTTCCCTGTTGCATAGAGGCTAACTGTTGTTGTTGCTGCTCAGCTACCTTCACTTGTGCCCACATCGCTTTCTCCTTGAGATTCTTTTGCCTTGCGTCTATCTCATCGCTGCAATATTTTGCTTTTCTCAGGATGTCATCAACTGAAAGTGCTTGCCAACAAACAATTCCATTTCTAATCATGTCACCAATTTCAGGTCTCAGGCCATATACAAATCTGTATATAAAATGGCTCATGTCTTTTTCACTTAATTTTTCATAGCCACTGTACTGTTTAAAAACTAACAGTAACCTTTCATAAAATGAATGAACTGATTCTTTTGGTTCCTGGTTTGTTCTGTCTATTTTAACCCAGTCCACTTCTTTTGGGGGAATTTTTGCTTTCAGCCAATAAATTACTTTATTATAAATGTCCATGACATCTTTTGCTGGGGCACCTGTAACCGGGTCTCGGGGAGGTTCTTCTTTGGGCCAATCTATAGAAATTTTGCATTCTGTCCAAAGATCTGATGGGACAACAATGTCAAAGAATCCATCCAAATCAATCCACAGAACTTTTGACACTTTTATAAATCTGTCTACCTGTCGATACCACTCAACTGGTTTTTCCCTCAAACGTAGAAAATCATTAGTAAACAGGAGAATATCCTGTCTGGACCAAGGAACATGCATATACCCTCCTCCAGCTATTTCTCTCATTGGAAATTCAGAAACTACATCATTTCTTAGTCTTTTATCCTGTTCTTTCTTTGACCATTTTATTCTCCATTTACCTAATTCACCTAATGTTCTGAGAAAACTTATTAATTCTCTTATGTGTGTCATTCTTCCAGCAGCATTTAGATTGTCAATGTCCCTCTCAGAAAAATCCACCCTGTAATGTTTCTGTAAATGTTTCTGTTTGCTCAAATCAATTTCTAACTCAGCAGCCAATTCTTCCAATTGTTCATACCTGTTTTTAGTTTTCCACTGAATACTTTTGCAAATAAATAACAATTCATCATCCTGATACAATTTCAAATTGTCAGTACCAATTGTGCCAATGATTAATTCTTCCAGATCAGCTTTTAATTTAGCTACATCAAGCTTTTTATAATCAGGAGCTTCAGAGGACAATCCATTTTGAGATAATTCTGTTCTGTTTAAGCTTTTCTCTGACAAACCTGAATCTGAATCTGCCACAGTTGGTGTTAGCGAACTCGAAAAACTTCCATGTAATGTTAAATTTGGCATCATAGATTTTGCTCTATGAATCTCTGAAAGATCTGAATAAAATTTTTCAGCAACCTTTTGAATTTCTGCATTTAATGGAACTGTTAAAGCTGTTTGTCTATTATCTCCTTGCTCAAAAACTGGTACAACAGGACCAATAGTTACTGGTACTGTCACTGCTTCCATGCCTTTTGTCAATTGTTGAATTAAATCTTGCTTTGCTTTATTATAACTAGAAATTTCTTGATCAACAGGTAATCTTTCTTGATTTCTCACAAAATTATTTTCTTGTTGAGGAACTCTGCTTTCTCTAGGTGTACTACAATTATTTACTGAGCCTACCCTTTCAGGTAATTTTAAAATCTGGGAGAACCTTCCTCAGCTTCTCTAGGAGGTGCACTTGGAGAAGTTTCTGTAGTAGGTTGAGAACCCGCTTGATAAGGAGGCGGTTTGGGTTTAGTAGCATAAATATCTTCTAAAACCGCATCATCTAATTCCTCATCAATTCTCCTTCCAGCCATCTTTTGTTCTCAATCTTCAGTAATCATTATTCTTACTGGGTACAGACCATCATACATGTCTGCCTTTCTCCAGCGTCTCACTTTATCCTCATGTGTTTCTCTATTTAAAATGTATTTAGAATGTCTAGGTGTCGGGCATTTGCTCTCACGCTCAAGTTCCATCATCTCAACCTCCCATTCAACTAATGCCTCAAATTGTGTAGGTCTTGGCTTCGGGACAAGATCCATCATTTTTCCTCTCAAATTTTGTAAAACTTTCAAATTAAATGACCCATCTTCTGGCCAGGCTAGTACGCCATCATTTCTGGTATAATGCATCCAGTTATCAAACCAAATTACAGTATGATAACCATATTCGCCTTCCATATAGGCTGCGGGTGTTTTGTACTTGTGAAGTAATTTACCACCACGCGTTTCAATTTTCTTATCAGGTTTAAAATAATTTTTCACCTTCTGAAACCATGAAGGCTTTTTCTCATAATCATTCCAATAACTCATGTTTGTGACACAATGCTTTTGAGTTATCTTTATTTGCAATTCTAATGGCAGCTGCTAGTTATCTGCTTTTACCCAGTATTTTAATAGCCAAACCAGTATCCTTGTCACCTCTGCTGTTGTTGTCCTAACCAGGGTGGCTGCTGTGATATTTCACTATTTTACAGCAAGTCCCACCTTCCCAATGTCTTGGTCAATTTCAAAAGCAAAGCTCTGGGCACTACTAGCGCTGAGGAAATCTAAAGCACAAACACTCCGCAGGAGTAAACAATGGGCATCAGTCTATTACAACACAACAAATGCCTGGGCCAATCAGCGCGGCTGCCACAATGCTCAGCCAACCACAGCGCTTCTTTTCTGTGATGCTCCAGACGCCCAACCAATCGGAGCGCGGCTCTGAGTATGACGTGACAGCGTCTCCACCAATGACAACGCGGCTGTGACGTACACAGCAGCTGCAGCCTTTAGCTTCTCCCACTCGCTCACAATTTGACAAACTTCTTCTTAAAATCAATAGCGCGGCAAGGAAGCAGGGACACTTAAAAGTGTAAACAACCCCCGCAAGCAGTCACTATGCAACCACTTGCACAACACCTCAACGAATCACAGCTCCGCTCCGCTGTGACACTACGGACCTTCAACCAATCAGGGTGCGGCCCTGCCCTGCTATGATCTATGATGCAGCGGCACCCTGACCAATGAGAGCGCGGCGGCTGTGACGTAGACAGCCGCTGCAGCTGGCAGCTCTCTCCTTATGCTCCAAGCAGCCCCCTCCTTTACAAAATGCTCGGCACACGCATAAGCCTTGACACGCTTCTTCTTTTAACAACAGCGCGATTGTAGCAAGAGAAACACCAATCAGAACGTGGCTATATTATGACGCGTCGGACATTTCTACCAATAGAAGCGCGGATCCTTCGTGCTAATATTAAACTCGAGCAAGCTGTCAGACTCCACACTGCAGGATCCGGCTGATGCACATAAAACTCCACCTCCCGATCTCACCAACCCACTGGCCAAAAAACACAGTGGGTTCGAGCGATAGGGCGAGGGAAAAAACAGGAGACCAAGGAAGGGAAAGGAAGGGGGCTGCTGGGAAGGGATAGCTGAAAGACAAGAAGAAAAAACAGTGCACAGGTTAGAACTGTTACTTCGAACCCCTGTCTCTCTACCTCTTTTAGTACTTATTGAAAAGGGTTCACCTTTCTAGAATCAATGCTCTTTTCCTCCTCCCTGTATATCCTGGTTGTGGATAACCTCCTCCCTGTGTAAAGGTGTGTTTGTCTGCACCGAATTCCTAAGGATGGTAAACAACAATTAGTTCTAAATCACCCCTCCTCAATTGGACTGTGTACGCTGATGGTATTGAAACAGCACCTACCCCTCCTTGATTAGAATGTGTCTTTAAATAAACGTGTATCCTCCACCAAATACGTGTAGTCAAAAAACCAACCAAAGTTATGCTCTTCCAGAGAGTACATAAGTGTTGCCCATAAATGCAATGTTCTCCTTGAGGAATACGGCAAGACGTAGCCTCCTACTACTGTCTTCCGCTTCCTTCCTGATATCTACAATTGTCTTCAAATATCCCCGTTCTCCCAACACGGCAAGATGTAGGCCTTCCCACTATCTTCCGCTTGGATCATGAACTCAAAGACACTAGTGCCGTACTTCGTAGCGGCAGTGCGCAGAGGCTAGCCCCACTACACTCCGCTCTCCGGCGAGAACACTCACAATATAAATTCCAATGTCAGTTTTAACAAACAGTTTTCCGCCTTTTTCAGCATCACGGTTTAACTTCACTGCAGCGCGTTAAACATCACGCGCTGCGTGTTCACTTACAGTACCAAAGGCGCTTCTTCTTTCCGATCGCGCTTCCTCTGATGATCAGCTCCCAGTCTCCCGTCCCGCTGACGAGTGGCCAGACACCGGCAGGTGCACAAACAAAGATACGGGAAACTCCTTCCCCGCGTTCACTGGCAGACGAACGAAACCCTCTGCAAATTAGCGCGTTACAAAAGCACTCGCGCTGGAGCCAGCAACATAAACTAACAAAAGCTTCTCTTAAACACAGTCCCAAGAGAAGCCAGGAAACAAAGTCTGGATAGCCACACAACGCACTGTAGGTCACAAAATTACTAACAGGAAGCAATGGGTCCACCTGACTTTTATAGGACCCCGCCCCCTGTATAGGCATTATGGGATTTGTAGTTCCTAGACTTTCGGTAGGCGCCTTGGTAGATCCTGACAGTATGTCCCCGCCCCTAGCGCCTCCTAGGGCCAGGCTTAGCAGGAAATCTCCGATGGAAAGAGCGCACCGCCGCCGGAGCATGTACATCCGAACATGGCTCCCAGGAATCATCCTCTGCGGTATATCCTTTCCATGAAACCAGATATTTAAGAACACCCCTGCTCCACTTTGAGTCCTTAATGCTCCTCACCTCGTATTCCATACCCCCATCACACAACACTGGTGGAGGGGCCGCCCTGCGTGAAGAAAGAGCAGGTTTCAACAACTGTACGTGGAACACCGGGTGTATGCGTAAGGAACCAGGCAGTTTCAGCTTGTAAGTGACAGGGTTCACTTGCTTCACAATGGCATAGGGGCCGATAAACCTGGGGTGGAACACGCTGCGCAACTTGAACCTGATGTTCCTGGTAGACAGCCAGACCTTATCTCCCACCACATACTGACGACTCTCTATCCTGCGACTATCCTCCCAGCCATTTGTACACTTCCTTAGCCTTGTTCAAATGTATCTGAACTCCCTTATGTACCTTCCTCAACATCAGTACCCTTTCCTTGACTGAGGGTTGGTCTTGGAGATCGAGTGGTATGTCAATCGGCAATGTTTTTGCATCAAATCCGAATGTAGCCTTGAAAGGCGACATCCCTGTTGAACTGTGCCAGGTGTTATTGTAAGCCAGCTCCGCCATCCACAACAGATCTACCCAGGATTCATGAGCTTCTTTAGAGAAACATCTCAAATATTTCTTTAAGGTCTGATTCAGTCGCTCTGTTTGCCCGTCTGTTTGTGGGTGGAAGCTGGTAGACAGATTGGACTCAATATTCAGGGCGCGACACCACATACGCCAGAACCTGGCAATGAACTGGGGTCCCCTGTCGGACACTATCACCCTGGGAATACCATGCAATCGGACAACGTTACTAGCTAGAAGTTGCGCCGTCTGACTGGCATTCGGTAGATTTTTACAAGGGATGAAGTGTCCCATTTTAGTGAGACTGTCTACTACCACTAACACAGCGGAAAATCCCTTGTCCAACGGAAGGCCAGACACAAAATCCACACTAATGTGTTGCCAGGGTTGATTGGGAGTAGGCATGGTTATAAGCTTCCCCGCTGTTTTAGAGTTTAGTCCCTTTGCCCTGGCACAGATATCACACCGAGCTACCCATGCCTTGACGTTCTTACCCAGACTAGGCCACCAAAAGTGTCTTTGAACTATTTCGAGGGTTTTACGAACACCAGGATGTCCCACCAGCTCTCCCTCATGCCCCCAAACAAACGCCTTTTTCTGCAACGGTAATGAGGGCAGAAATAATTTGTTCTGATAAAAAGGCAAACCATCTCTCACCTTCCTCTCTGCTATGCCATGAGCCCATGACATCCATCCTCCAGGATACTGATAGGTTCGTACCTCATCCAAAAATGTTTCTGCTCTGACTATACACAGAACTTTCCCTTCCGGAATGATGGCCTGTGTTTCTTCCACACTATCAGAGGGCATTGTCTGTCGTGATAGGGCATCTGCTTTTCTATTTTCAGACCCCGGACGAAAGGTAACCACAAAATTATATTCGGCAAAAAAAAGCATCCATCTCATTTGCCTTTGGGTTAAGTGTCTAGCAGATGACATGAATTGCAAATTCCTGTGGTCGGTATACACAGTGATGGTATGAAGGGCCCCCCATAGATATTGCCTCCACTCCTGAAAAGCCCTTTTTATCGACAGCAGTTCCTTCTCCGCTATCGTATAGTTGAGTTCAGCCGAACTCAACTTTTTTGACAGAAAGGCCACCGGGTGCAACTGCCCTGTACTCCCATCTCTCTGTGACAACACCGCCCCGATCGCTTCATCCGAAGCGTCGGCCTCAACAATAAAGGGATGTTCTAAATTGGGATGTGACAGCACAGGGGCTGTAGTGAATGAGTTTTTTAGTGTTTCAAAAGCCTCCCCGGCTTCCACCGTCCACTCAAAAGGCTTACCCTTCCTCAAAAGTTTGGTAATCGGCACCGCCGTCAACGAGAAATGCATAATAAATCTGCGATAGTAATTCGCGAAGCCCAGAAAACTCTGGACCTCTCTCATATTTCTCGGAACCGGCCAGTCTCGCACTGCTTCCACCTTCCTTTCCGACATTTGCAACCCCGATGGACTGATCATTACTCCCAAAAACTCCACACTATACACACCAAACTCACATTTGCTGAGCTTCACAAAAAGGCTATGTTCTTGCAGCTTGGCCAGCACTTTGCAAACATGTTCCACATGACATTTTTCCTCCATCGAGTACACCAGAATGTCGTCTATGTACACTACTACAAACAAGTCAATGAACTCCTTTAGCACGTCATTAATCAGGAACTGAAAAGCCGCGGGGGCATTACAAAGCCCAAACGGCATGACTAGATATTCGTATAGTCCATACCGCGTCTTGAAAGCCGTCTTCCACTCGTCCCCCTCTCTAACCCTGACCAGGTGATAAGCCCCCCGCAAGTCCAAGCGAGTATAGATCACAGCTTCTCTCACCTGATCGATCAACACGGTGATTAGAGGGAGAGGATAACGGTTTCGGATGGTATTTTTATTCAAGACGCGGTAGTCCACACATGCCCTCAGATCCCCATTTGCTTTTGCTATAAAGAAAAGGGGAGAGGCTGCGGGGGAACGAGAAGGTCTTATAAAGCCAATACTCTCATAGTGTTTAATGTACTCCCGTAAATGAGCTGTTTCAGGTACGGACAACGCATATACACGACATGTAGGAATCACTGCCCCGTCAATCAAATCAATCCTACAGTCATAGGCCCTATGAGGCGGTAGCTTCTCGGCTCTGCTTTCACTAAAGACCTCCTGATAGCTTTCATATTGTTTCAGAAGCACTACCTCTTTCTCTGCCGCTGTAGCCACCCTGAATTGCAAGGCTAACACTGCCCCTGGAGAAGATACATAAGGCACCAAATGTTCCTTGCACATTCCAGAAGAGAACAGCACTGTACGGGATTTCCAGTCAATGGAAGGATTATGGTATGTGAACCATGGCATTCCCAGTATTATTTCATATTGTGGAGCGTCTATGATGTTCAATTCCACTTTCTCCACGTGTCTCCCTTCGGATACCTCTATAGACAACTCCACCTCCGCTGTCTTCTCGGTTATGAGACCCGATTTAATGGGCTGCCCATCGACCGCTAATACCTCCTCAGGATTACCTCGGGGTACCCTAGGCAACAACAGTCGGTTCACCAATCCATTGTCAATGAAATTCCCTGTCGCCCCGGAGTCCAACATCACCATCACAGAATGGGATTTTTGTTCGCACTCCAAGGACATCTCCAACACCAAATGGGACTCAGTTTCCCCTATACCAGAGGAAGCCAAGGAGGTAAGTTTCCAATCGGGAACCTCTTCCGCCTTAGGCAATGATGATTGTACTTCTTCCTTCTCCCTTGCCGTGCTAGACGCTGCTACCCTTTGATTCTTATTCCAAGTATTAGAGGTCTTGGGTTTTGAAGGGCATTCTCTTACATAGTGTCCCTTTTTTCCACAATACATACAGAGCCCCTGTACTCTTCTACTTTCTCTCTCGGTTTTCGATAAAGGGGGCCTAATCGCTCCGATTTCCATTGGCTCCACCCCTGCCTCTGCAGAACCCGTAGCTCTAGAGGGGAACCCTACATTACGGGCATAGCCCCTGTCCCACTTCCTTCTATCCCCACTCCTCTCAGTCAAACGACCATCCAACCGCAACACCAGATTCACCATATCAATACAAGTGGTTGGCTGTGGGTCTATGTGCGCCACGGCATCCTTCAGTTCATCTCTTAAACCCTGATAGAACAGGGACATTCTTTTACCCTCAGGCCATTCTGTTTCAGCTACTAAGCGATTGAAAGTAGTCAAATACGTTATTAAATCACTTCTCCCCTGACGTAATGACAACAGCTCTTTGTCCGCACTGAAATTGGTGGCCCTTCTGTCAAAAACCTTCTCAAATTCCTCCCTGAACATATTCCAGTTGGACAGCATGGCATCGTCGTTTTTGACTAAGGGCACCGCCCAATTGGCAGCATCCCCCACCAAATATGACAGGGCAAACGCCACCCTAGAGTGATTAGTAGGAAAAGACGCCGGCTTGCATGAGAAATGTAGCATAATCTGTGTCATAAAGGCCTGTGTTTTGCGTGGATCCCCTCCATATCGTTCAGGAGTAGCTAAAGGAATAGGGGGAGGAACAGTAACTTGAATCTGTTGTGCCCCCGAAGAAAAAGGGTTCTTAGACAATTGCTCAACCCTATCCTTCAGAGCCACAGCTTCCGCCTTGGACGCCGCTAGTTCTTGCTGAACTAAGACCAAAGCCCTCAACACATCATCCAAGGTGGCCATATGTACCCCAGCCGGACCAGGCAGTATGCAATTCGTGGGTTAGTAATTCTGTCAGACTCCACACTGCAGGATCCGGCTGATGCACATAAAACTCCACCTCCCGATCTCACCAACCCACTGGCCAAAAAACACAGTGGGTTCGAGCGATAGGGCGAGGGAAAAAACAGGAGACCAAGGAAGGGAAAGGAAGGGGGCTGCTGGGAAGGGATAGCTGAAAGACAAGAAGAAAAAACAGTGCACAGGTTAGAACTGTTACTTCGAACCCCTGTCTCTCTACCTCTTTTAGTACTTATTGAAAAGGGTTCACCTTTCTAGAATCAATGCTCTTTTCCTCCTCCCTGTATATCCTGGTTGTGGATAACCTCCTCCCTGTGTAAAGGTGTGTTTGTCTGCACCGAATTCCTAAGGATGGTAAACAACAATTAGTTCTAAATCACCCCTCCTCAATTGGACTGTGTACGCTGATGGTATTGAAACAGCACCTACCCCTCCTTGATTAGAATGTGTCTTTAAATAAACGTGTATCCTCCACCAAATACGTGTACCGTAGTCAAAAAACCAACCAAAGTTATGCTCTTCCAGAGAGTACATAAGTGTTGCCCATAAATGCAATGTTCTCCTTGAGGAATACGGCAAGACGTAGCCTCCTACTACTGTCTTCCGCTTCCTTCCTGATATCTACAATTGTCTTCAAATATCCCCGTTCTCCCAACACGGCAAGATGTAGGCCTTCCCACTATCTTCCGCTTGGATCATGAACTCAAAGACACTAGTGCCGTACTTCGTAGCGGCAGTGCGCAGAGGCTAGCCCCACTACACTCCGCTCTCCGGCGAGAACACTCACAATATAAATTCCAATGTCAGTTTTAACAAACAGTTTTCCGCCTTTTTCAGCATCACGGTTTAACTTCACTGCAGCGCGTTAAACATCACGCGCTGCGTGTTCACTTACAGTACCAAAGGCGCTTCTTCTTTCCGATCGCGCTTCCTCTGATGATCAGCTCCCAGTCTCCCGTCCCGCTGACGAGTGGCCAGACACCGGCAGGTGCACAAACAAAGATACGGGAAACTCCTTCCCCGCGTTCACTGGCAGACGAACGAAACCCTCTGCAAATTAGCGCGTTACAAAAGCACTCGCGCTGGAGCCAGCAACATAAACTAACAAAAGCTTCTCTTAAACACAGTCCCAAGAGAAGCCAGGAAACAAAGTCTGGATAGCCACACAACGCACTGTAGGTCACAAAATTACTAACAGGAAGCAATGGGTCCACCTGACTTTTTTAGGACCCTGCCCCCTGTATAGGCATTATGGGATTTGTAGTTCCTAGACTTTCGGTAGGCGCCTTGGTAGATCCTGACACAAGCCTTTGTTAGCTCGGCAGCAATATAGCGCGAACTCCTATAATCACTTCAGATCATATAATTCTTCTTGTGAAAAAAGAGACAAGCAATGTTATACACACAAAGGCCTTGCCCAAAGAAAGCACAGTCACTCCGGAGCCTCGCCCAATCAGAGCGCAGCTCAATTATGACGCTCCGGAGCCTCGCCCAATCAGAGCGCGGCTCTTGCTATGACGCGACGGCGTTTTAGCCAATCCTAGCGCGGCGGCTGTGACGTAGACAGCCGCTGCGGATTCCAGCTCTCCCCTCGGCTCCTCACTCCTAAAACGGCCCCCTCCTACACAATATTCGATCGGGGCACTTTTCAATTGCTTAACATAGTGTGCAATGCTTATTGAATGTATTTACATAGCGCAAAACACCTTTCAATGCTTTTAATTTACCCTGAAGGGTTTTTAAAACACTTTCCAATTACTTTTTTAAAACTCAATTAGTAACTACATAAAACAAACAATTTGCCTGCTTCTCTAAACAAAGAGATAGTTTTATAAATTCATTCAAGTATTCTCAGCATGGAATAGACGACGCTATTCTCACAGAATAGTCTCAATGGCCAATAGAGCAATTCTTACCCTACCCTTCTAACAGGTAATAACCAATCGTGTCTCCAATTGAATGCAGATACATTTCGCAATTCAAAATTTAACCCAATTGATATTACAAATCATTCACGCACTTTCAAGCAGAAAACCCTGATCATACACACACGAATTCTTGACAGGACTTAAACCAACCACAGAAAACGTCAAGCGTTGATAAGAATAGACGACGCTATCTCACCCTTCTCTCAAGCTTGGAGAAATCCTACTACTCTCTTCACAGAAACTTTTAAAACAGGCAACAAGTCCCTATGCTTAATGCTACGATTTAATAGGCAATCCTCACTATACATTCAACCATGCACATCTAAGGTCCCTAAACTTGTGTTGTACGTCCACAACGCGTGATATATTCTATACCACAATTTTGAAACAGACAAATGCACTGTGTAACTCTTCTAGTCACACTACCTTGCCGGCAATTAACCAAGAGTTTTTCACACTGCTGGAAAAACCCTTAAGACTACATATAACAATCTGACAAAAATCAAAAACTCAACATATGTTAAACATTGCTCCTATGACTATACCAGCATATATGTAACATGCATGTCAAAAACAACATATAACCGTACGAATGCTACCAAAAATTGATCCAGTGCTCCAACTAAAATACTTTATAAATGATGTCACAATCCACTACCACACTTACCAATCAATACCAGGCCCATAAGAAACAACAGAGCAGCTGAATCATGAGGCGAATGGATCAAATATGTTGATTTGATGCTAACTACAATAAACACGACCAGCTTGTCATTTTAAAAGTTGATTTAAAATTCATAATTGGATAATCTTTATTAACTCTCTTTATTAAAAATCAAACATTTAGTTTATTCAGTTTAATGCATTAAACATTGGCACAAAGATAACTGTAAATTCAGCATTGCTCAAAATAATGAATCAAGAAAAACATAAACCTTATTCCCTAAGTTAGCTTTCTGACCTGAAAGGGAAACAAATTAATAAACAGTAGAATGCTTACAGTCCATAGGAAATCGGACAGCACTTCGCCCTCAGGAAACAGTCAGCCCCAAACCCTTCAAGAGGCCCAATTTTTATATCATTTTTGCTCTCTAATTTAACTAAATGTATTTCTTTTTAAAAGTTCAGCACTCTGATTGGTTGATGGCTGTCAGGCCACCAAAATCACTCCTTCCAGAGAGAAAAACGTCATAGCATTATTGTTCATTCTCATGGAGTGACAACAACTTCCGAGCGTATCGCAACATTTTAAAAGTTGCCTTCTGACTTCCACCAAAGCTCGGCAAAATCATGCCTGTCATTTCCTTGGCCTTGTAAAAAGAACATCCAGAGCAGGTCATGAATAAGTCTCTTTTGTTAGAGCCACAGTCTTTTCAAAGGTTATGCAAAAGCAAAGTTCCATGGAAAATTTCCAAGATGACTGCACTTGGCTCCAACTCTGCTCACGTACAGGCCGACCAACTTTTCTTTCAGAACCAGCACTAGGCCTCATAACCATTCTTGGGCTAGTATTAAACAAACACAAAAGGAGTGATTAATTCAGATAAAGCAAACCCTTCTGTACCACCCAACCCTTACTAATTATTAATTAACCCACTAATAAAAGACATCTAGAAAAAGCAAACAAATAAAGCAGCACATAAAATATCTACCATTCTTCATGTAATCCAGCTTTATGTTTCTGAAAGAGTAAAAAGATGATTAAGTGATACACAGACAGACAATCACAACATAAGACAAACATGTAAGCACATATAATAAAGCACATGTCATGAATGATCAGCCGCATATTAATAGTGACAAAGACAATAGGACAGACATGACAAACAAAACAATATTAATCACATGTTACAAAACAGACTTGCAAATGCAACAAGAGCACATGTTATTAATTCCCGCGTGTTCATGTGTGGTGCAAACTTAATCTAGGTTGAATTAATTAAACAAATCATGCAACAGCTCATTAATAAATTAGTTCATGTTATGGGAGATTAAATCCACGAGTCAGAATAAAATATTTTCTGAAGCTCGCTTCATCAATAACAATTTAGTAAATTAGTAAAAATATTTATGTAAATTAATTTTATATATTTATTTTAAATGAATAAAAAATAAAAAATGCAACAGAAGTTTTGTGTTAATTTTAAATTAAATGTGTAATTATTTAAGTATATTAATTTAAATAACACTTATGTTTCTGAAGTTTACATTAAAAAATAAATTCCTACCTAAAGTAGACTTTTTTTTGTTATGCATTAATTAAAATGCGTAATTATTAAAAGTGAGTTATGGAATTATTTAAAAGTAATTTAATTATATTCTAAAAAAAAAGTTACATAATTTTCTGAATTGAAAAATGGTTACTAAAGTATTTTATAATTAAATAATATATATGTGCTATTTTTAGATATTTTGTAGCATTGCACTGTGTTTAATTATATTTTTTCCAACTTTATCTTCTAAATGCTGCAGCTCCATGCTTTCTAAATATAGAGGGAATATTTTCCACATTTATCTGGCTCAACAAAGCTCCTAGATTGGCTGCAAACATATTATACAAATCAGTCAGTGCCGGTGGACTTGTCCTCCCTAATTGGAAGTAATATTATTTTGCCAATCTTGCACAAATCTCTTACCATTTTTATAATACATATTCACGAAATAGGGTATTAGATAATAATTTTATGAGCCTAATCCTTTCTGAATATAAAATAGATTTTTGCTTCTGGTAAAGTGACCCAAAAAAGTACAGTATAAAACATTGTTGTAGCCTTAAAAAAGAAAAAGCTCATCTTTAGACATCATCTTATCCCATGTCTTAATGTTTCTACTCACTTAGAAGATATTTTTTAGAACAATAGCCAATTTTGAAAAAGATCATAGTACAAGGATGGAAAGTGAATGGGTACACGTACTTAGTTGATTTTTTAAAGTCGGGATATGTGGAAAACATGGGCGAATACTGAACCACAAATAAGAATCTTGAAACCAGCCATGCTATGGTTGTTTATTTATGTGTTCTTTAAGAAGCTCAGACTCAAAAACAGTGCTGGGAAGATCAGAATTAGTGGAGGATTTTATAGAGACAAATACGAATATATATATCTATACATTTTTGGAGGAAGAGATTTTCTGAAATTAAGGGAAGAGCAATCTTCCTCAGAGTTATCCAAATTGGCAAATGTGAAAAATTAAGTATTTCAGTGGAGTCATAGAAAAATATAGTTTATTATGACTTTTCTATTCTGAAAAGGCTAAACTTGTGGCAGTTTTACACTGAATGGCTGTTCTATAGAACCTGGTGCTTTATAATAAAATTAATCCACAAATTTCACCCAGTTGTTTCAGATGCATGTTCAAGACGATGGGCAGCTGGGCGCATATGATATGATATGGCTGGGCCCGAAGCTGACTAATTATTGGACAGAAATATTGGAGCACTGTCGAACTACATTAAGCATAGATTTGTCATATGATTCACAATTAATCTCATGAAGCTACCCTTTGTATACAGGGATAAACTCAAGCAATGAGGCAAAGTTGCTTATAGCAACTCTTGTAGCATATCTCTATTATTTCAGAACTAGAGAACAATGCAAGTACCTACGTTTGAACAGTGGATACAAAAACATTTCAATGTTAAAGAATACGAAAAGCAATATGCATTAAGGTCGGGCCATGTAGGATGTTTTTAGATTCATGGTATAGTTTTGTTTGAAAGCATAAAAAGGATCAGATTGTAGGATATAAATATTATTTCAAGATTAGGGAAATTTATTCTAATTTACTAAGGCGTTGTACAATATGTATTGAGTGGTTATATTCCTACAAAAAGGATAGCAGTCATACATTAATTCTGACGGCTGGATATGTGTAATTTGTATTAATGTATGTGTATTCTATATGGTATTCCAACTATTCATAACATCGTTTTACAAAGAATATTGTAACATCTAGCAAAAAATCTGTTTTCAACTATCCCGTCTGATACCCTCATGGCCACCAACTGAGTTGACATTCTACAGGGTCATCCCATTTATAAGCTCCATGGTATCGCTACATTTTAGAGCAAACACCAAAGCGCCTTACTAAACTTCATCCCTATTTCAATTACCACACAAGTACACGTGGATCAGTAATAAATTACATCTTCTCATAATCACATGATACCATTCAACTTCCTTCGTATTAGCAATAAACACAAATATCTTAATGTTCAATTGATAACATCTAGAGAAAATCCTTGCTTTTACTGTTGAAAGTCATACTTGTGTCAGTTTTGAAATATAGAGCCACATGCCTTTAAATTAAAATAGGAGAGTGATCACCCTATGACTATATCCTGCTCTAACCCAACATAACATGCACTTCCACCCAAAACATTCATTACTGTGTCTCACCTCTTCTCCTCTCCTCGGAAAGTTCATTCTTTAGATTCTCAAACCTTAACTGGGATCACTTTAAATACTGCTGCAGCTACAATGGATTTTATTAACTGATCCATTAGCAAGTACTCAATGTTGTTCCCGGCCCGCCTCAGAGTCGAGGTGGATGGCCAAACTTGGTTTTTTGATCACCCAGAGGCGGTGGCGGAATGGATTGACTATCAAGGGACTCGGGCCCCAGCGGATCGTGGAGCTGGTGAGAATGCGGACAGTCAGCCATCCTGAGGCAGAGGCCTAGCAGACAGTCAGTTTGCACACCTGGGGGGACTTTTGTTGTGTGGTGGTTGGAGAGGTTTGAAACCTATTTGCATTACATAAGTGGGCTGCACATGGCTTTACAGTTTGACACTTTTAATGTTATAAGAACAAAATATTGTTTGTGCTTGGGGCATGGGCTCGGAGCTCGCGGCCTGTTACCTCCCTA
Source organism: Lissotriton vulgaris (assembly GCF_964263255.1). NCBI lineage: Eukaryota > Metazoa > Chordata > Amphibia > Caudata > Salamandridae > Lissotriton > Lissotriton vulgaris. Next base: position 100,123 of record NW_028253373.1, read on the forward strand.
CTTTTATTCTTTCTTTGAATTTTTCCAGGGCGACAGGCACTCTGCAATTTTTCAATGGGCAGTTCGGAGCCCAGAGGGCAGGGCAGCGGAGTGGGGGGAAGTTGGGTAGGGGTGTTTGGTTCACCTGTTGGGTGGTTTGTTGGTTACATCAGCACAATATGTAGATCAGACGGAGGAAAGGCAGAAGATTGTCATAGACAAAAAGCAGGGGTTTGCCGGCGGCACAGGGTAGACGATGGGGGTAGAGAAATAAAGGTATTGAGTTGGAACGTTAACGGGCTGGGGGACAAAATTAAACGGAGTGTAGTCCTTCAGTTTCTCAAAAGGCGGGCGCCAGGCATGGTCCTGCTTCAGGAGACACATCTCATTTGAAACTTATGCAAAGCACTACACAGAATGGGGTACAAATTGGTCACACACTCAGGGTTCACGTCGGGTTCCAGAGGTGTTGGAATTTTGATAGGTAAGGCATTTCCATTGGCAGTGACTTCCACATGGGAGGATCAGAAGGGCAGATATGTTGGAGTTACGGGCACATGGGAGGGGCAGCACATAACCTTCCTATCCATCTATGTTCCTCTGGGGCTACGGGGCACAACATTAGAAGATTTGGGGACAGTCCTACTTTTGCTCCCTGAGGGACTTTACTTTTAGGGGGCGACTTTAATGGACTAGTATGGTGGACAGGCATCCCCCACGGGAAACGGGGCGGGCGATGTGGTGGCTGCCAGACTTTATAGACGCAATGGGCCTAGTTGGCAGTTGGAGGTTACTCCACCCAGATCAAAAGCATTATACTTTCCACTCTGGGGCACACAATAGTCTCTGGCGGCTGGACTACTGTCTGGTCCCTGCTGCACAAGCATCCTAATACTAATAATGTGGGATCTGTGTCCTCTTCTGGGTCCTTATGGGAGGCCTTTAAAACTGTCATCAGGGGTCAAACCCTGTCTCACCGAACCACAAGATATAGTGGATAAATTCGCTGAACACTTTCAGGAGGTTTACACATCGGTCTCCCCTTGCTCGGAAGCTGACTCCCAGCTCCGTGTCTTTCCCCTGAAGATCGACAGTTTATGGATAGCGCGCTGACAGTGGACGAGATCGCCCTGGCCATCCGTTCATTAAATTCTGGTAAGGCACTAGGCCCCAACGGCTCCCCATCGAACTCTATAACCTCAAACCGGATAAACTGGCACCTTACTTGAAAGAAATGTTTGTGGAATCCAGAGACAAAGAGATTCTCCCTAGAGATCAGAGTTGCTACGATAGTCGTGATTCATAAGGAGGACAAGATCAAAACGAACTGTGCCTTGCACAGGCCTATCTCTCTTTTAAATGCCAAGCCGAAGATTCTGGCCAAGCTCCTGGCAAATAGACTGGTAAAAGTTATCAGCGATCTGGTCACCCCGACCAGTCGGGCTTTATGCCCCATAGGAATATGGCCCTAAACCTGTGTAGATTGCATGGGGTGTTAGCCAGAGTTCATACTCTGCAGGAGCCAGCTATAATTGCGTCCCTGCATGCAACAATGGCTTTTGATAAAATTGAATGGCCTTATCTATGGGCAGTCTTGGCCAAATTTGGGTTCGGCCCAAGTTTATCGGATGGATACGTCTGCTGTACTCGGAGCCACTCACTCAAGTAGTGGTAAACAACAAGGCTTCGGCTCCCTTCTTGCTGGGACGGGGCACCCATCAGGGCTGCCCGCTGTCCCCCTTTTTTTCTCATTGGCTTTGGAGGCTCTTGCTGCTCGGATACGCTGCGAGCCTTTGATTAGAGGCCTGAGGTGGTCCCCTGAATGGGAGGACCGCATATCTTTGTATGCAGATGATATACTGCTTTACTTGACCTCTCCCCGTAAGTCCCTTATTGTGATCTTCGATGTCCTGGCCTCCTTCGGGAGAAACTCAGGACTTTAAATCAACTGGGAGAAATCCTTGTTGTTTGTATTCAAGGGAGACCCCCCAGTCCCTCCGTGAAACTGTCCTATACAGTTCAACACAGAAGGGTTCAAATATTTGGGAATTATTGTCTCTTTAGACCCCTCGGTTGGGTATTCCCAAAATCTTCTTCCCCCTCTGCAGAGGCTCAAGAGTGATATTTCCAACTGGAGGAAGCTTCCTCTTTCTTTGTTGGGTAGGGCAGCCCTCTTTAAAATGATGGCTCTCCCTTGTTTTCTCTACGCTCTCCAAAATACCTTGGATGTGGTGCCACCAAGATACTTCCGTGAGATCGAGAGCCTGCAGCGGAGTCTATTGTGGGAGGGCAGGCCCCGCATCGCGTTACACAAACTAACACTTTCTTGGTATGACGGAGGCATCGCCCTCCCAGATATCAAAAGATACTACTGGGCATCCCAACTGGCGGCTACTAACCACGGCACACATGGTCGGGTTGATGACCCTGGATACGCTATGGATAAATGGCTTCTTCCAGGGGGTAGGTATAACAGAGCATTGTACTCTCGACCTAATAGACTAGCATTAACGGGTCTGACTAAACACTCGGTTCAGATCTGGCATGTTGCCAAAGGTTCATTGGGTTGGAAAAATAAACTGACCATGGCCACCTCGCTGTGGGACTCCGAAAAGCTTGAAAAGCTCTGGAAAGCAAAAGGTTTCGATAAATTGGAGCTTATAGGAATCTCCACGGTCAAAAATATCTGGGGTAAGGGGAGAATTACATTGTTTGAGGAAATGCAGGAGTGGTATGAGCTAGCAAATTCTGAATACTTCCGCTATAGGCAGGTTTGTCACTCCGTTCTCTTAGCACTACCCGGGGAGACGGAGCCCCCAGAGGCCCCCCTCAGGAAGATAGGATATTGGACGGACACCTTCCTGACAAAACGATCTCCTTGATATATAAAATACTGATCAATCACAGATCTGACCCCCTTGAGACGCTAAGGGACAAATGGATGCAGGACGGGATGGAGTTAGATGAAGAGGATTGGCATACAGCTATGTTCCCCCCAAAAGAAGTCACAATCCCAGCTCGCCAGCGACTAGTTCAACTTAAAATTCAACATAGGATTTACCTCCCGGGACCCAGATTAGTGCATATGGGACTCTCAGATACGGGATTATGCAAAAGACAATGTGGTCTCGTTGGCTCCTTCATGCATATCATCTGGGAGTGTGAACACATCACCACATATTGGCGCAACATACATGACACTATACATAAAGTCCTGGGGGTCTCCCTGTCACCGGAGGCGAGGAGATGCTTACTCAACATCTGGGAGCCTACTGACTTGAATACCTCACAGACGCAATGGGCTACTCTGGGCTTCATGATTGCCAAACGAAAGGTAGCCCAATTGTGGGGAGCGGAGCAACCTCCCACTCTAGAATTGTGGGAAAACAATGTAGATTGGTGCATGTTTTGAGAGAAAAATACTTACCTCGCGAGGGGACGCCCTCAAAAGTGGTCATTGGTTTGGAAGTCTGGAATAGTTACAGAGGGGAAATTTGTACACCACCCCTGAATGCTGCGCTTGATGATCCCCCCCTCCCCGTGAAG
>NW_028253374.1:0-19018 GCF_964263255.1 Lissotriton vulgaris
AGATGATACATACATACATACATACATACATACATACATATATATATATATTACCTACTGGCGGTCGCCAGTAGGTATATATAGTTAGGATTTTTTCTCTATGGGATTTTTGAAAATTCTATGTCTAATAACTTTGGCGTTTGTGGACGGAATTGGCTGAAATTTTCAGGAAAATGGAAAATTTTGTTTCTGAGCAGCCCCTGGCAATTTGGGGGGGGTTTCATCAAGGGGGGGCCGAGAAAAAAGGGGGGTCCCAAAACGCATTTTTCCCATGTTAATTTCCATAGGGCGGTTGGCCTCACTTTTAGCTCGAACTGCTGAATGGATTTGCACGAAACTTGGCAAAATTGTAGGGACTGTTAGCCCGATGTGCCTTTGCTAGGTCTCAATATATGTGCTCCAGTGGATTTTGAGTAATTTAGGTTCAAACAAAGATGTATTTCTGGGCGGAGCCTAACCACACATCTGATCTGATTGGCTGTCAGCACTTCATCCAAGAAGTGTTGGCAGCCATCTTGGGACCAATATACATGATAGCACCTCATTAAAAAGCATTGTAGTTAATAGAGGGTTTTAGGACTTTAGTTACATTATAAATCATTTGTTGATGGTACCATACTCGTTTTAGGAATTGTGGTGGGTTCTAAGGTGATTTTACCATGTGAAAAAACCTTTTGCTGTGATATCATGAATATTGTTTGAAAGAAAACTAATATCTCATGATTTTCCCACAGTGGTTTGGAAGGGGATCTATAAGCTAAACTGAAAGCATATTTTCTGTAAATTCACATTATCTTTCTCAGTCATGTGAAAATGAAGTCAGACATTCTCAGAAAAACATGTACATCCCTGAAGGACAGAGACTGTCAGTTGATTCCTTTGTGTTCTACTGCAGCCTCCTAGAGTGTTCTAAAGAACAACTAGAGCGCTAACAGTCCTACTTATTACAAAGGTATGGCACACCTGAAGCCATCTTGATTGGAATAAAGTGGTAACTCTTAAAACATTTAATTTAAAAAGAAACAACATGAGGGGGTATATTTTGCCATAGAAAGTATGATTAGTGCTGCAGAATGAAAAATTAGGGCACATTTTGAGTGACTTCTCAAATCCTTTTCTATTTCATTAAAACATTCTGACATGCAGTCTCCCAAAATGGCCACCAGAGACAAAAGAGCCCAAATGTAGCCCAAATATCACCCAGATGTAGCCCAAGTATAGCCCAATGACAGAATGTCCCAGAGTGTTCTAAAGAACAACTAGAGCGCTAACAGTCCTACTTATTACAAAGGTATGGCACACCTGAAGCCATCTTGATTAAGTGGTAACTCTTAAAACATTTAATTTAAAAAGAAACAACATGAGGGGGTATATTTTGCCATAGAAAGTATGATTAGTGCTGCAGAATGAAAAATTAGGGCACATTTTGAGTGACTTCTCAAATCCTTTTCTATTTCATTAAAACATTCTGACATGCAGTCTCCCAAAATGGCCACCAGAGACAAAAGAGCCCAAATGTAGCCCAAATATCACCCAGATGTAGCCCAAGTATAGCCCAATGACAGAATGTCCCAGAGTGTTATAAAGAACAACTAGAGCGCTAACAGTCCTACTTATTACAAAGGTATAGCACACCTGGAGCCATCGTGATGGGAATAAAGTGGTAACTCTTAAAACATTTAATTTAAAAAGGAACAAAATGAGGGGGTATATTATGCAATAGAAGGTATTATTAGTGCTGTAGAAAGAAAAATTAGGGCACATTTTGAGTGACTTTTCAAATCCTCTTCTATTTCATTAAAAAATTCTGACATGCAGTCTACCAAAATGGCCACCAGAGACAAAAGAGCCCAAATGTAGCCCAAATATCACCCAGATGTAGCCCAAGTATAGCCCAATGATAGAATGGAAAGGGGCGACCATTCGGTCCCCCCGAACGTATGGTGGAGTACCACGATCCCCCCGGGAAGCCATCTTGGGCGGGAGGCGAGTCTCGGCTGGTATGCCCGAAGCGGCGTAGCCGGGGCGCGCCTTTTTCCCGCCCTGGAGTGGGCTGGCCTAGACACTGACGCGGCCGGCCATGCCCTTGGGGCAGGCAGGGGCGGGTGTACGCCCGCCCTGAAGACGGATAAAAGGAGCAACAAGCCAAGAAAGCATCCTCTTGTTCCTGTGCTCTGAAACTGCACCTCCTCGCTGCACGTGAGCTCGAGACGGAACGAAGAGCCAATTTTGAGCGTTGTAATCTTCTTGTTTGTTTTACAGATACTCTGTTGGAGAATGCCCAAGAAAGCGGGAAAGCGAATGACTACCGACCAGATGCTGCGTGTTCTTATGAAAGAGGTGACCGACCTAAAGAGGCGAATGGCGGATAAAGACGAGGAAGGGGGACCGAAACGTCCTTTGGCAGGAGCAGCTCCGGGAGGAAAAGGCAAGAGGCCCAGAAGGGGAGCAGCTGGAGGAGACATCCCGGTTCCCTGTATCCCACTCGAAGAACCAACTCCGGTGCCGGAAGAGGGGAATCCGATTCCCGTGGTGGTCACTCCCGTGTCAGGGAGGATATGCCGCCCGAGCTGGCAGCACAATTAGCAGCGTGGTTGGGTAAAGGTAGCAAGGGCGCCACGGCTGACGACGCGCGGGTGTTGATGAAGCAACTGCGTGAAACAAGGGAAGCGGCTGCGGCAGTAGAGAAGCCACCTGGGACAGGTCCAGTCGCAGATACAGCTTCCGGTTCAGGTAAGCGGCCATTGCCGATTGCGAGGGATGAGTCTGCACCCTCACGAAGGGAAAAGGTGGGCCAACATGTCCCTCTGGCTATTAAAGAGAAAATATGGGCAGATGAGTATATAAACATCTTCTCGTTGCTTACCGATCATTATGAGATGGAGCATATTAAGAGCCAGAAGGAGCTCATGCATCCGAGTGTTTGGCGCGCAAAGATGGCCGCCTTTAAGGTAAATGAAAACATTGGCAATTGGGGCAGAGCGTGGGGGATTTTTACATCCATCATGGGTGAACGTAGGCCCGAATTGCTGTCTGAATTGCCGATTTATCAGTCACGGATCATGGGGTATTCTGTATCACACGAGGGCAATCAATGGTTCTGTTACGACAATATTTTCAGAAAAGCGAAAGAACATGATAAAAACTTAACTTGGGATTGTTATGATTCTGTGTCTTGGTCAAAAATGGAAGATACTGGTATGTTGAAGGTGCCATTGGTAGGGAGTAGCGTGGGTGAACCCTCCCGCCAATATGCTGGGACGCCCTTTCGATCAGTTACGAGTAACGACAGCCACTCGAGGCCGATCGGCAACGCAGGTAAAAGGGGGATTTGTTGGAACTTTAACAGGGGTAAATGTACGAGGCCCCAGGGGTCATGCAAATTTAGGCACGAATGTGGTGGGTGTGGGCAAGCATCCCATCCTGAGTCCATGTGCAGAGCCAAAACGGGTGATAACGGGGGTAGAGGAGGCGCCAAACAGGTCTGATGTAGTCCGAGGGGCGCCTTTACCTACTCCGATTGATACCATGGCAATGATTCCCTGGCTCAGCGAATACCCGGATCACGCTTCCGCTGGGGTGTTGCGGAACGGGTTTTCATATGGTTTCCGCATCCCAGTGGGGGAGTTTCAGGGTATAGCGAAATGTAAAAACCAAATATCGGTCTTGCAACATACGACCGTGGTACAGGAAAAGATCCGGAAAGAGGTTGCTCGAGGTCGAGTCGCCGGTCCATTTAATGTGCCACCAGTTGCTAACTTTGTTTGTTCCCCTTTAGGGGTGGTACCCAAGAAGGACCCGGGTGAGTTTCGGCTGATACATAATTTATCAGCCCCACGTGGTCTTTCCGTAAACGATGCGATAGACCCGGAAGTATGTTCGGTGCGGTACGCATCCTTCGATGAGGCCGTAGCCATATTGAATCGCCTGGGGCCCGGTGCGCTGATGGCAAAATGTGATATCGAGTCAGCGTTCCGGTTGCTCCCGGTACATCCAGACGACCAGCGTCTCCTTGGTTTCATGTTTCAGGGTCACTATTACATGGATCGGTGTATGCCAATGGGGTGCTCTATATCTTGTGCCTATTTTGAAAAGTTCAGTTGTTTTCTGCAATGGGTCTTTACAAAGAAGACGGGGTTTCAACATGTTATGCATTATCTCGATGACTTTTTGTTTCTGGGGGCAGCCGGGGATCCGGAATGTGGACAGGCTTTGTCTGATTTTTGTGTCTTGATGAATCAGTTTGGCGTGCCATTGGCACCAGGTAAGACTGTGGGTCCCTCGACTTGCCTCGAGTTTTTGGGGATCGAGCTCGACTCTGAAGAAGGTTGTTTTCGTTTACCAGGAGACAAAGTGTTAAGATTCAGGGCATGCCTGCAAACGTGTCTAAGTGAGTCTAAGGTTAAGCTACATCAATTACAACAATTGGTGGGACAGTTGAATTTTGCCCTAAGAGTAATACCGATGGCCCGCCCCTTTTCCCGCTCGATCGCTCAAGCCATGGTCGGCCTGAACGAGGGTCATCACCGCACGAGGCTCTCGGCAGAGGTTCGCCAGGACATGCGCATTTGGTTGGCATTTCTGGCGGATTTCAATGGTCGAATTGTCTGGAACAAACCGGCGGTGTCCTCTGAGGAGCTGGGGCTGTGGACAGATTCGGCAGGGAGCATTGGTTTTGGTGCCATATTCGGCACTCAGTGGTCGGCACAAAAATGGCCGTCATGGTGGCACGATGATGGACTGACAAGTAACATTGCTTTTCTGGAACTTTTCCCCATTCTGGTGGCCCTGAGAACTTGGCCCGAGGGGTTCAGAGGTCACTCTGTGGTATTCTGGTCTGATAGCATGACCGTGGTTGAGTGTATCAATAGCCAGGCAGCACGATGCAAATGGATTCTGAGATTGCTCAAAGAAATTGTATTATTGTGTATGCAATTGAATGTGCTATTTAAGGCACGACATGTGCCGGGGGTAATGAATCAAGCGGATGATGCGCTTTCTCGTTTTCGTATGCAGGCCTTCTGGGGTTTTCTGCCCGCAGCGGACCCGGTGGCGGCACCCTTTCCCGAAGCTCTCTGGTCTCTCGGTGCCCCGAACTACAAAACCTCGTGGGAGAGAGTTTAGCACCCAGGACGAGGAAGGCATATGAAGGGGCGTTCCGTTCTTATTGGGCCTTTTTGGGGGCTGCTAGGGGGAAGCTTTGGGGCCAGAAAGAGTTTGTAGTAAAATTTCTGCTGTCTTTACATCAGGCAGGCAAATCAGTGGCTACGGCCCAGAGGCATCGGGCCGCCATTTCCTTTGTGGCTAGGGCTCATGGGATCCAGGACCCGACAGCGTCTTTCGTGGTGCAAAAAGCGCTACGTGGGTGGCAACGCCTTGAGGGTCGCAGAGTAGATGAAAGGCGCCCGATAGGTTTGGATAGGTTGGCCCTGTTATTATCCATACTCCCTGCAACGTGTTCATCCCGGTATGAAACAGTGTTATTCCGAGCCGCTTTTACGCTGGCATTCCATGGGCTATGCGGGTAAGCGAACTAGTGGCAAGGAACAAGCAGGATATGATGGGGGGACTGTGCCGAGAGCACGTTCAGGTCAGAGGGGAGACAATGACTGTCTCGTTCGTCAGGTCCAAGACCGATCAGGGTGCGATGGGTGACTGCATAATCATACAAAGGATTCCCGGGTCCTCCATGTGCCCGGTGAGTTGTGTAGAGGAATATTTAGCACAAAGAGTGGCATCATGGGGGGGACCTTGTTGAGACACGCTGACGCCACCCCACTGACGAGGTTTCAGTTTCAGCGGGTGCTTGCGATGTCGATTGCCGCGGCAGGCTTGAACCCGGGCGAGTTTGGGACCCATTCCTTTCGGATAGGGGCTGCTACGGAGGCTACAGCCAGGGGTCTGAATGTCGAACAAGTTAAACGTGTGGGGCGTTGGTCCTCCAACTGTTATAAAAGGTATGTGCGGTTGCACATGTTGTGAAGCTGTAACGATGTACTCACGCTTCTTGTTTTTGTTTGGTTTCAGTTGCGCAAGCCTACGAGGCGGGGCGGACTATGCAGTCGACCCAACACCGGGCCAGCGGTCAGACATCACCGGCTGTGAAAAAGGAGGTGTGGGTCGTGGGCCACTCATACGTGAGGCGTGTCGCGGACGTATTCAAAGCAGGTGACATGATTCACGTAGCTGGGGAATACGGGTACAGTGTGTCCTTCTACGGAAGGGGCGGACTCTGTATTGACCAGTTTCAATAATTTTTCGAGGGTTTGCTAGGGCGGACGAGGTCACCGCCGTCTATAGTCATAGTGCATCTTGGGGGCAATGATTTGGTCACCACTGGTAGACGACTTCTTCTTGAGGCGATGCTTTCCACTGTAAGTTGGTTAGCGAGGAGAGTTCCAGGGTGCACGATTGCATGGTCCCACATGATCCCGCGGAAAGTATGGCGGGGGGCTATTTCTGTTTCTGCTCTGAATCATTCGGTAAGAAAAATTAATAACAAAGTGAGTAGATTGCTCCGTTCCAATACACTGCATTCTATTTCGCATGGTTGTATTACTGGTGACAGTATGTATTTGGGGGATGGGGTTCACTTGTCCCGGGTGGGGAACGAGTTACTCATAGGAGACTTCATAGCTTGGCTAAAGACTTTAAGACATGACCTTTAGGTAGGAGTGTTGTGGGGGGTCCGGATAGCCGGTCAACTATCCGGCCTGTGGCGGTAAGGTCATGATCGGTGAGCACTAATTGGAAGATCCCTATGAGTGGGCGTCACCCATTACGGATGGGAGCGCTCGAGGGAGGTGGCCATTGGCCCCTCAACGGGGAGGCGGTCCCTTCTAAGGATGGGCCGCCGAAAGGAAAGGAAAGGCGGTCAAGGCCCCTTCCTGGGTAGGAGGGGCTACAGCCCCCTCCTGGGTAATTTCCCGGGGCCAGGATATCTGCGACGGCAGATGTGGTAAGTTGTGTGGGGTTTGGGGGGGGGTCTACGCTACCTTCTAGATACCTCACACGAGTCCTCGGACGACCTTTAAGTGGCGTCGAGTTTATTGGGGCCCCCGTCAAGTCAAGGGAAATTGGTAGTTGCACTTGAGGTACACCTCTGTGCGGTCGCCCCTCACAAGTGAGGGGGATATTTCTGGTTTAGGGATCTTGACACCGGTTACGACCTTGCCGTTGGCCCTTAAACGTTAGGATGTACAATTTCAAATTGCAAGTTAATATTTTGTAGGATGTTAGTTCGGCTAGGAGAACCTTTGTATTAGAGAATATGTTAAGGTTAGCCAAACATCGCAATGTGGTAATGAAATTGTACATAATATGAAACTGTTATTTTAATGTTTTAATTTTGTTTCATATTTTAATAAATACGGCCGGGAGGGTCACTCCCTCCCGTCTTCCAAAAGTTCAGAACTGTTTCCGGTTTCCCATCCTTGGGGATTGTGTTGAGAGGGGGTGGCGGGTATCTCAGCCATATGGAAAGGGGCGACCATTCGGTCCCCCCGAACGTATGGAGGAGTACCACGATCCCCCCGGGAAGCCATCTTGGGCGGGAGGCGAGTCTCGGCTGGTATGCCCGAAGCGGCGTAGCCGGGGCCCGCCTTTTTCCCGCCCTGGAGTGGGCTGGCCTAGACACTGACGCGGCCGGCCACGCCCTTGGGGCAGGCAGGGGCGGGTGTACGCCCGCCCTGAAGACGGATAAAAGGAGCAACAAGCCAAGAAAGCATCCTCTTGTTCCTGTGCTCTGAAGCTGCACCTCCTCGCTGCACGTGAGCTCGAGACGGAACGAAGAGCCAATTTTGACCCACCCACCAGCCCCTGAGGACAGCAAGTGGTTTTGAATAAAGTTTTGATGTGGTAACTCTATTTTCTTTCAGGTTGTGATGACTGTCGTGATATTTTGAATATGCAATAAAGATGGTCACTTTCCGTATGTTTTTCAAATAAAGTATTTGCACTAGTGTTGATCAGTAATCATGCTTATAATAGAATTATAATTGTTTTGTAATTTAGTAATTTAGATAGATTTGTCGTATTTATTGTCGGGCGGTAAGGTCATGATCGGTGAGCACTAATTGGAAGATCCCTATGAGTGGGCGTCACCCATTACGGATGGGAGCGCTCGAGGGAGGTGGCCATTGGCCCCTCAACGGGGAGGCGGTCCCTTCTAAGGATGGGCCGCCGAAAGGAAAGGAAAGGCGGTCAAGGCCCCTTCCTGGGTAGGAGGGGCTACAGCCCCCTCCTGGGTAATTTCCCGGGGCCAGGACATCTGCGACGGCAGATGTGGTAAGTTGTGTGGGGTTTGGGGGGGGGTCTACGCTACCTTCTAGATACCTCACACGAGTCCTCGGACGACCTTTAAGTGGCGTCGAGTTTATTGGGGCCCCCGTCAAGTCCAGGGAAATTGGTAGTTGCACTTGAGGTACACCTCTGTGCGGTCGCCCCTCACAAGTGAGGGGGATATTTCTGGTTTAGGGATCTTGACACCGGTTACGACCTTGCCGTTGGCCCTTAAACGTTAGGATGTACAATTTCAAATTGCAAGTTAATATTTTGTAGGATGTTAGTTCGGCTAGGAGAACCTTTGTATTAGAGAATATGTTAAGGTTAGCCAAACATCGCAATGTGGTAATGAAATTGTACATAATATGAAACTGTTATTTTAATGTTTTAATTTTGTTTCATATTTTAATAAATACGGCCGGGAGGGTCACTCCCTCCCGTCTTCCAAAAGTTCAGAACTGTTTCCGGTTTCCCATCCTTGGGGATTGTGTTGAGAGGGGGTGGCGGGTATCTCAGCCATATGTCCCAGAGTGTTCTAAAGAACAACTAGAGCGCTAACAGTCCTACTTATTACAAAGGTATGGCACACCTGAAGCCATCTTGATTGGAATAAAGTGGTAACTCTTAAAACATTTAATTTAAAAAGGAACAAAATGAGGGGGTATATTTTGCCATATGAATTATGATTAGTGCTGCAGAAAGAAAAATTAGGGGACATTTTGTGTGACTTCTCAAACCCTCTTCAATTTCATTAAAAAATTCTGACATACAGTCTCCCAAGATGGCCACCAGAGACACATGGAGCCTAAATGTAGCCCAAATATCACCCAGATGTACCCCAAGTATAGCCCAATGACAGAATGTCCCAGAGTGTTCTAAAGAACAACTAGAGCGCTAACAGTCTTACTTATGACAAAAGTATGGCACACCAGAAGCCATCTTGATTGGAATGAAGTGGTAAGTCTGAAAACACTCAATTTAAAAAGGAACAACATGAGGGGGTTAATTTTGCCATAGAAAGTATGATTAGTGCTTCAGAAAGAAAAATTAGGGATCATTTTGAGTGACTTCTCAAATCATCTTCTATTTCATAAAAAAAATTCTGACATGCAGACTGAAACATGCACTTTGAATACCAGCAGCAGACGTCCCTGGTGAGCAGTAGCTTTACTACAGTGATCTAATGTGCAACTAGAGTGCTAACATTCAGAATTTATGGCAAATGTGTGACACATCTGAATGCCTTCTTGATGGAACCAAGCATTGAAAATGCAATAGATCTCGCCCTCGTTTAAGTTAAAGCCATTCTGTTTGTAATGAGGTGGCTTTTTAGCTTTGCTTTTATTAGTGTTTTTTCAACTTTCATGTAAATAACATGCATCTGTATGCATATAAGTATATGTATGCATGCATTTATGTTTGTATTTATATAGATATACAGATGATATATGTTTATATATGTATGTATATATATATATATTCACTGAAAAAACCATAGGCTATAGACCATATATAGTTAGGAATTAGCATTTACAAAACCTTGAAAATTCACTGAAAAAACCATAGGTTATAGACCATATATAGTTAGGAATTAGCATTTACAAAACCTTGAAAATTCACTGAAAAAATCCATAGGTTATAGACCATATATAGTTAGGAATTCGCATTTACAAAACCTTATTTTACTCACACAAAACCATTGAAATTCCATATATAGTTAGTTGCACTAACTATATATCGCGCACCCGCAATCCACTGCTGATGATGTCACATATTACATCATTCATGACATGGTCAGTGACATCACTGATGACATCACTGATGACATCTCAATTGACATCACTGATGACATCTCAAATGACATCACTGATGACATCACTGATGACATCTCATTTGACATTACTGATCACATCACTGATGATATCATTCATGTGATAATACAATGAACCTCTTCAGACTCTAATATAACCTTAGATACAATCAGTGTAAACAGACACTCACAGACTGTCACTCATCCATGGAGTTACTCACACACCTAGTCAGTCATGCAAAGAATCAATCACACCTCCATTTCCTCAACTATACAGTTATACAAACTTTACTTATTCAAACATATACTAACACATATTTACTCTCTTATACAATCCCTGATACAAGTTCACAATGATCCATACAGCCGCTCACACATTCACTGGCTCTTATGCACAGTTATTTATATATGTCAACTCTCACATGTACTGTGTTTTACATATGTACTTACTTTGACATGTAGCACTGAGATATCCATTCACTCACCGATACACTCATGCACACAGTCAACCACCCATACAGCTGTTTCCACATGCACTTTTGAAACCATACATCTAGTGAATCAACTGCTCACACATCTATGCACAGAGTGATACACCTCCCAGCCACCCACACACACAGTCAGTCTCCCATACAAATACTTGGGCAACCAATCAATAACCCATATAGTTACTCATATAGCTACTTATCAACACATGCAACAGTTTACAGAACAACAGACATAATGATGCACAAATTAAGACAGTTTAGTCACTAACCCATGCACTCAGTGAGACACATTTAATCACGCACTCATACATAGAGTCATGCACCTACTAAATCCTTCATCCAGACACTTATACATCCACTCATTCTTCAATATGTAAGACATATTTTAACTTTACAGAAACTTACAGTCACTGGATGTTGTCATCAGTGATGTCATCAGTGATGTCATTTGAGATGTCATCAGTGATGTCATCAGTGATGTCACTGACCATGTCATGAATGATGTAATATGTGACATCATCAGCAGTGGATTGCGGGTGCGCGATATATAGTTAGCGCAACTAACTATATATGGAATTTCAATGGTTTTGTGTGAGTAAAATAAGGTTTTGTAAATGCGAATTCCTAACTATATATGGTCTATAACCTATGGTTTTTTCAGTGAATATACATATATATATATATATATATATATATATATATATATATATATATATATATATATATATATATATATATATATATATATATATTCACTGAAAAAACCATAGGTTATAGACCATATATAGTTAGGGATTAGCATTTAAAAAACCTTATTTTATTTGCACAAAACCATTGAAATTCCATATATAGTTAGTTGCACTAACTATATATCGCGGACCCGCAGTCCACTGCTAATGATGTCACATATTACATCATTCATGACATGGTCAGTGACATCACTGATGACATCACTGATGACATCTTGTTGGACTTGGCCCTTATGGCAGGTTCACCCCTAGACTTTTTGCTTGTAATGGTGACCTGGTGATGGTGATTTTTGGGTTCTGCGCACTTTCACTGTGTCCCAGTGGAAAGTGCGTGCGCACTCTGAGTGCATGTGATGAGATAGGCCTGCCCTCCCATAGGAATGCATGGGGAATGTATGTGTCCCTGGTAGTTCCTGATGCGTGGGGTGTACAGGTTCGAATCTGATATGTGCGAACTCGTGAGAGTGAATGCTTCGCAATGGTGTGTGTCGCATGAGTGTGTCATATGTAGAAGTGCCACTTCTAGGAGTTGGCATATTATTATAAAATGTGTCTGGCGTGTGATTGGCTGGAGCAGGCTGGTGAGCCTGGCTCCAGGAAGCCTGGATGGTTCTGCCCGGTGGTGAGTGGGAGATTAGCATGCTGATGGCTGGGGAGGAGTGTACCTGTGGCCTGAATGAGGCTGGGTTTTCCCCAGACAATGCTGGCTCCGCCCCCCTGTGGTGTGACTGATGTCCCTAGCCCTGCCAGTGAAAGAAAGGGGTGGTTGGGCCATCAAGGGTACTCAAGAACCAGCTGCGACTGGTTCCGCCCCCACCCTGCACCTTCAGACAAAGGAATGTACTGTATAAAAATGGGGCTGTGTCCCCACAGAAGTTGTTCTCTTCCAGGATCCTGAGGGGGGCTGCTGCTGCTTTTGCTGGGCCAGAGGACCGCCACTTGGACTGTCTCTCTGCCTGGAGACCCAGTGAGCTGGCTCTGGGCCCAGCCTTGCCCCCCCCTGCCTTGCTGAAGTACTTTCTCTGGACTTGTGCTGTCCTCTAGCGCTGGGATTGCCTCCTAGCGCTTGGAAGTGCTGCATTTCCTGCCCTAGCGCCTGGAAGCTCTTTTATTTGGCTGACAGCGCTTGGGAGCGCTGTATCTCTCTGCCGGTGCCCACCCGGCATTTGGCTGTTTATTGCAGCCTCGAGGGATTCCCCGGCGTGGGGATCCCCCTGGTTTGCCCATTTGCGGCGCGGGAGCTCACCCCGCTCATCTGCCGCTTATTGCCGATTTTATTTGTCCCCTGGCAGGTGCCCACCCTGCCCGGGACATTGCCGCTGTTTTTGCCCAGGATCGAGTGCCCACCTCGACTTCGTGCCTGGGAGAATCACCGCCGCAGCCCAGGAGGGTTTGTACCGTTGCCGGGCCGCTGCCTAGTGCGACCCGGAAGTGCCCGCCTCGTATCCCCCGGGCCGCGTTGCGATTGGGTCCTGCAGCCGCGACCCGGAAGTCAGGCAAGCTGTGGCGGGACAACAGGAAGCTGACGGGAGGCCACCCCGCGCTCCTGCAGGAGAAGAAGCCGGCGTCTGTCCTTTCCCCCCCCTGGGCTCCCAAAGCGAGGGAGAGCCCAGGAGAGAGGGGAGAAGTGTGCATAGAGCCCCGAGGAGCGGGAGCTCTCCTCCGACTGCCGCCGCCCAGGAGAAAGGACCGGAGTCCTCCACGAACCGCCCGGTAAGTGAAGGAGGGCTGGTGGGGGCTCCGTGACTCTGGGGGCAGTTCCTATTTGTACGCCGAGCGGCCCCAGTTGGCAGAGGGCCGCTCCAACGCCCCGGGGGCATTTCTTCTTTAGAGCCTGAGAGGCTCCATCCGGGGGCAGTGTTCAGAGCCCAGCGAGGCTCCAACGACGGGGCATTTCTTTAATTAGAGCCCAGTGGGGCTCAGGTGGCAAAGTGGTGACGAGCCCTGGGAGGGCCGCGAGGGCATTTTGTTTCCTGCCCACAAGAGGCTCAAGGCGCCCGATCTGTTGGCAGAACCACGGAGGCTCGAAGGGGCACCTTTATTTACAAGCCCTGAGAGGTTCCTGAGTGCCCCCATTGCTAATTCAGAGCCCAGAGAGGCTCCTGGCCCCCATTGCTGTGTTAGAACCCCTGAGAGGCTCAGGGGGCAATTTGTGTGCTTGAGCCTAGAGAGGCTCCCACGTTGGCCACAGTATTGTCTGCACAGTTGCCCAGCACTTTGTGGGCAACTGCTCCGTTTAGGACACTGACTTTGGACACAGGGCGTCCTGAGCCCCAACAAGGCCAGAGGGCCTAGGGACAGTCACAGGTGGTGACTTAAGTGAGTTTGGCGCAATTGTTTATTTTTGCTTACACCTCTGAATGTATTGCGATGCATCATGTGTTTTCCCTCCTTACACCTCTGAATGAATGTTATGCATTGCATCATGTGTTATGTTCTTACACCCCTACAGGTATGGTGATATATTAGGTGGTTGTTTTCTCCCTAGTACAGGTGGTGCTGGTGAGGTCCTGGTTACCAGTGATTACTGGTTGTGTGCTATTTTGTGCTAATGTAATTTTACAGTCTAAGTGCTATTGCTAAAAAGTGTTACTTCTAAAAGTGCTGAATCCTGACAGTGGTCCAGGTGGCCCTGTCTTGTAAATATCCCCTGTAAATTCTGCCCGTGCCCCTGGCACATTGTAAAGTGTGTGTTTTTATCTAATGTGTTTATTGTAATACAAAGGCTATTTTTTATATAACCTTGTGTGGAGTTTCCTTTGTGGTGGGCCTTGGGTGTTGTTGCTGGGGTGCGGGCGCAAATACTTAACTCATATCGCCTCCAAGTTTAGCCTTGCTGCTCGCGCTACGTTACCTAGAGGGCGAGTAGGGGTTATCTTGGCGTGTAACTCCCTTGCCCTGACCTTAGGAATGGTGATCCCTGACTGACCTCGACGCGAGTCTTGGCCAGCCAGGATCCCGTTTCTAACACATCTCAAATGACATCACTGATGACATCACTGATGACAACACCCAGTGACTGTATGTTTCTGTAAAGTTAAAATATGTCTTACATATTGAAGAATGAGTGGATGTATAAGTGTCTGGATGAAGGATTTAGTAGGTGCATGACTGACTGTATGAGAGAATGATTAAATGTGTCTCACTGAGTGCATGGGTTAGTGATAAAAGTGTCTTAATTTGGCAATCATTATATATGTTCTTCTGTAAACTGCTGCATGTTTAAATCAGTAGCTATATCAGTAACTATATGGGTTATTGAATGGTTGCCCAAGTATTTGTATGGGAGACTGAGTATGTGTGTGGGTGGCTGGGAGGTGTATAACTCTGTGCATAGATGTGTGAGCAGTTGATTCCCTAGGTGTATGGCTTCAAAAGTGCATGTAGAAACAGCTGTATGGACAGTTGACTGTGTGCATGAGTATATTGGTGAGTGAATGGATATCTCAGTTCTACATGTCAAAGTAAGTACATATGTAAAACACACTCCATGTGAGAGTTGACATATATAAATAACTGAACATAAGAGCCAGTGAATGTGAGAGTGGCTGTATGAATCATTGTGAACTTGTATCAAGGATTGTATAAGAGAGTAAATATGTGTTAGTATATGTTTGAATAAGTAAGGTGTGTATAACTGTATAGTTGAGGAAATGGAGGTGTGATTGATTCTTTGCATGACTGACTAGGTGTGTGAGTAACTCCATGGATGTGTGACAGTCTGTGAGTGCCTGTTTACACTGAGTGTATCTAAGGTTATATTAGAGTCTGAAGATGTATTATCACATAAATGATATCATCAGTGATGTAATCAGTAATGTCAAATGAGATGTCAGTGATGTTATCAGTGATGTCATTTGAGATGTCATCAGTGATGTCATCAGTGATGTCATTTGAGATGTCATCAGTGATGTCATCAGTGATGTCACTGACCATGTCATGAATGATGTAATATGTGACATTTATTTATTTATTTATTTATTATTACATTTCTTAAGCGCACAGCTACCCGTAGGTGCAGTGGATTGCGGGTCCGCGATATATAGTTAGTGCAACTAACTATATATGGAATTTCAATGGTTTTGTGCAAATAAAATAAGGTTTTTTAAATGCTAATCCCTAACTATATATGGTCTATAACCTATGGTTTTTTCAGTGAATTTTCAAGGGTTTGTAAATGCAAATTCCTAACTATATATGGTCTATAACCTATGGTTTTTTCTGTGAATTTCATTGGTTTTTTAAAAGCTAATATCTATAGCTGTAAAATATATTCTTTATTAAGTGACGTATCACGTAGCCCGTGAGACGCCTCATGATGCATCGCATAACCGTGACGTATCGTCTCTGCAGCGCAAACCAAACCCAAAACGTAAGCGCGCAAAAACACGCTTAAAGATATATATATATTTTTTTAACCTTAATTAGACAAAATCCACACGTGCACATATCACAAACGTTCAAAAAACACAATATGTCGGACTCCCGTTACGCTGCCGGTTAGCTGCCCGGTTAACGTACCAGGAAGCACCTTTACCGCGAAAAATCGCAATTTTTTTTTTCACCCCCCAGGGAACTTTAATAGCCCCCTCATCAATCCTAGGGGTTCAGGAGGGGTCTGCCTTACCCCTTTCATTCATTTACACCTTTTTTCCACCTCTTGTCTCTCGATCCCACAGAGAGACAAGATGGCGGCCGCTCCAGACTGTTTACAATGATAACAGCCAATCAGCTTCTCCTTAGACTCCCGTTACACTGCCGGTTAGCTGCCCGGTTCGCGTACCAAGACGCGTCTCTACGGCGAAAAAATCGGAATTTTTTTTTTTGGGCCCAGCGTGGCTCTATAATATCCCCTCATCAATCCTAGGGGGTCAGAAGGGGTCTACCTTGCCCCTTTCCTTCAATTCCCCCTTTTTTTTGGCCTCCTCTTGTCTCTCGATACTACCGAGAGACAAGATGGCGGCCGCTCCGAACTGTTTACAATGTTGACAGCCAATCAGCTACTCGTCAGACTCCCGTTACACTGCCGGTTAGCTTCCCGGTTAGCTGCCCGGTTCGCGTACCAAGACGCGTCTCTACGGCGAAAAAAACAGATTTTTTTTTTTTTTTTTTTTGGGCCCAGCGTGGCTCAATAATATCCCCTCATCAATCCTAGGGGGTCAGAAGGGGTCTACCTTGCCCCCTTCCCTTCATTTCCTCCTTTGTTTTGGCCTCCTCTTGTCTCTCGATCCTACCGAGAGACAAGATGGCGGCCGCACCGGACTGTTTAGAATGTTGACAGACACCGGAGAGCCAATCAGCTTCGCTTCGCAAAGTTCCGATAAGCGAAAAGTACGCGAACCGGAGCGCTGCCCAGAGCGCTGTTACAGATATATATCTTGATTTAAACGTTAATTTCTCAAAATCCACTGAAGCACATATATTGAGACCTAGCAAAGGCACATCGGGCTAACAGTCCCTACAATTTTGCCAAGTTTCGTGCAAATCCATTCAGCCGTTCGAGCTAAAAGTGAGTCCAACCGCCCTATGGAAAACTCAATGTTAAAAACGCGTTTTGGGACCCCCCTTTTTTCTCAGCCCCCCCTTGACGAAACCCCCCCAAATTTCCAGGAGCTGCTCAGAAACAAAATGTGCCATTTTCCTGAAAATTTCAGCCGATTCCGTCAACAAACGCCAAAGTTATTAGACATAGAATTTTCAGAAATCCCATAGGGAAAAAATCCTAACTATATATACCTACTGGCGACCGCCAGTAGGTAATATATATATATATATATATATATATATATTTCACTTTGTTTGTTTTGGCGATTCAAACTGGCGAGCTTCCAAACCGCCGGCGGTGGCTGGTTCTGCGACTATCGACCACGTCGCTCTATATTCAGGATAAGATTCCAGATTCCACAGTCTTTGACACTGAAAGCATCCAGGCACTCACGAGCAGGGTTTTATCAAAAGCTTATTTATTTAAGCATGTACCATCAACCTTTTTTTTTTTTAATCAAAAGCTTATTTATTAAGCATGTACCATCAACGCGTTTCGGGAGTCAGGCTCCCTTGATCACAATGTTTTTGCGTTGGTCTGAGCCTTCCATTTCACACACACACAGGATGATAAAAAGCGCTTAGAGACCCCTGTGGTTATAACGCGCCATACAAATTAAATAAATAAATAAATAAATAAATAAAAACAGTAAAAGGACTCACAATGAAACACTGTTAGAGTAAACACAGCGGCCATCTTGACATTTTTCCAAATACATAGATATCCAAGTGAATATCTTATTGCAGGACCTCACAAAACAAAGCATTTATAAGGGGATAATTTAAAAAAATGCTCAAAACAACAGAGATATATATATATGTATCACTATCTCTTAGATGTAACATTCACAATTTTCAAAGTGCAAGTGCATATTTCATTCAACGGAAACATGTTGGCTCCCTTGTGCAAACAAAAATTCTTATGTTTGCGCTTTTAAAATAAGGCAAGTGCCTATTTCAATAGAGCGTAACCCTTTCTTTTATGTGAGAGAAATTGTTGTCCTTAATCATATGTGTTGCCAGAAAAAATCGCTGTATTAAATTTGACACAGTCTAGTCTCATGAGAAATCGTCCTGGCTCTAACTATCAAGTTTACGTTACTACAACATGTGGGAGTTATACTAATGGTAATGCTGTCAAACAATTCTACCTTATTAAAAACATAAAGTGCAAGTGCATTGGTCAACAGATAAATATATACTGTAAACGAATCGACTGGATATTGCACATGGAAAATGACAAAGTGCTAGTGCTCAAGAGGTACTTAATATCTCAAATAAAGTGCAAATATTTCTGTGTTTCTCACAGTAATTCATATCTACATACCAACCTCCTATGATATATAATTACATAGCATTGGAGGGATTCCTTGGTCTCATTATAAAGGTGCAAGTGCCTTTACCTCAAAATACAGTACTCTATTAATGTAAACATTCCACTCAAATTGCACAATCAAAAGCATTATTCCAAAGTGGCAGCGCATATCACAGAGCAAAAGACAGCATTACTACATTGTAAAAGATTTCTCCCAGAGCCTTCATTCAAGAATAAAACCACCTCCTCTGTATGTGAAGATACAAAAAGGAAAAGCTTCAGATTTGAACCATTAAAATCAACAAGAAATTTTCACCAAAAGGTAGTTCATAATGAAAAAATCTTAAAAATGCAGTTCAAGGATCGTCAGAAATGAAAATCATGAGCAAGAGGAAGCAAACGGAGCATTACAAAAGTGAGCCAAACGGCGCATTACAGGAGGAGAAAGTTACGTGTGCAGGTTACAAAAGCGTACATCGTGAGCAAGAGGAAGCAAATGGAGCATTACAAAAGTGATCCAAACGGTGCATTACAGGAGGAAAATTTTACGTGTGCAGGTTACAAAAGCATAGAAAGTAAACATAGAGGTACAGGAGGAAAAAGTGACGTGTGCAGGTAGCAAGAGGAAGCAAACGGAGCATTAAAAAAGTGAGCCAAATGGTGCATTACAGGAGGAAAAAGTTATGTGTGCAGGTTACAAAAGCATAGACAGTAAACATAGAGGTATAGGAGGAAAAAGTGACGTGTGCAGGTAGCAAGAGGAAGCAAACGGAGCATTAAAAAGTAGTATAGATATATATCTTCGTTTTGAGCATAAGGTGGTTACCAT
>NW_028253375.1:0-1000 GCF_964263255.1 Lissotriton vulgaris
CATCCACTGACACCGTGCTTCATGTACTGACACCCTGCTTCATCCACTGACACCCTGCTTCATCCACTGACACTGTGCTTCATTACTGACACCCTGCTTCATGTACTGACACCCTGCTTCATGTTCTGACACCCTGCTTCATGTTCTGACACCCTGCTTCATCCACTGACACCCTGCTTCATCCACTGACACCCTGCTTCATCCACTGACACCGTGCTTCATGTACTGACACCCTGCTTCATGTACTGACACCCTGCTTCATGTTCTGACACCCTGGTTCATGTACTGACACCCTGCTTCATGTACTGACACCGTGGTTCATGTACTGACACCGCGCTCCATCCACTGACTCCCTGCTTCATCTACTGACAACGTGCTTCATCCACTGACACCCTGCTTCATCCACTGACACCCTGCTTCATGTACTGACACCCTGCTTCATGCACTGACACCGTGCTTCATGTACTGACACCCTGCTTCATCCACTGACACCGTGCTTCATGTACTGACACCGTGCTTCGTGTACTGACACCCTGTTTCATGTACTGACACCCTGCTTCATCCACTGACACCCTGCTTCATGTACTGACACCGTGCTTCATGTACTGACACCCTGCTTCATGTTCTGACACCCTGCTTCATGTACTGACACCCTGCTTCATGTACTGACACCGTGGTTCATGTACTGACACCCTGCTTCATGTACTGACACCCTGCTTCATGTACTGACACCCTGCTTCATCAACTGACACCGTGCTTCATGTACTGACACCGTGCTTCATGTACTGACACCGTGCTTCATGTACTGACACCCTGCTTCATCCACTGACACCCTGCTACATCCACTGACACCCTGTTTCATCCACTGACGCCGTGCTTCATGTATTGACACCGTGCTTAATCCACTGACACCCTGCTTCATGTACGGACACCGTGCTTCATCCACTGACAGCGTGCTTCATGTACTGACACCCTGCTTCATCCACTGACACCCTGCTTC